>NC_086317.1:325216145-325373645 GCF_036172605.1 Pelobates fuscus | reverse complement strand
TTTTTGTACCTTGTATACTTTATACTTGTCCCCTTTGTCACTCACTAGGTTTGGTGATCGGGCTGCTCACAGTCCTGTGTCCCTCTCATTGCACCACCACAAGCAGGAAGTTCATTAAATACTTCTTCCTGCTATACGTTATAAGAGGCCAACATGCTCATTCATATAAACAGGATAACCAGTGCAGTATAAATTGAGGACAGTGCAAGAGAGCAACAGTTTCCCAGACCAAATTATGAAAATATTGTGAATTTACCTCCATGCCTCCAACACAAAACATGGGGACACTGAAATCATGGGTGCCAAGGCAGATGCATATTAATTATATCCCTACCTGTCTGTATTTTTGTCTTCCTCTCTCTGCCTGCTGTGCTATTTTATATTGATTGAAGCAGTTTTGTTATATGTTACAAGTGAACAAAGGAAAGCCTGCACCTCAAGAATGGAGAATTGCATTTAAAACACAGTGGGGGAGGTGGTACTGTTGGTTCATTCATTCATGTTTTTTTTTTTTTGGCTCACTGCAGGAATACTCCTAATACAGCTAAGCTCTGAAATACTTAAACATATTTTAGAAGATCTTTATGCAAAGTTGGTTGATGTACTTTTTATGGCAAACAATATATTTTTGTACAACAAGATGGATATAATGTTTTTTTTATATATATTATCCCATGGAATGTATCCATTTCAAAATGAGTCCACGTTAGACTTGTGCATTCAGTTTCAAACAAATTTTGGTCGATTGGCGATTCATCCAAATTCCTCAACTCTGAAACGCCATATCGACTTATCACAAGATTAACAATTTAATTTGTTTCATGATGTTTCGCTGTGGGGCACGAGAAAGGGGGAAGCAGTAGAGAAAAACTTACTGCCACGATGGACAAAAAGTCTGCCTATTGCTGTGAATTTTATCTCATGCCCAATCAGACAGGTCTGGTTAAAATTTGTGTTTTTCTGAAAAACTAGAAATATCCTAATGGGTCCCACTGCCCCAAATTGTGGTCAGGTGGAGGCTACGTATTAAATGGGAGGGACCTAGTGCTCCCCATGTCCCCTACCCATAGGTGGCTGATGGAGGCTATAATTATAATGCCCTGTGGAAAACTAATGTCACCCAATCCCCACCAATTGGCGGCAGAGGTGGTGCCTCTAATTAAATATACAAGGGGTTGAAAATGCCATTGTCCACCACCCAAATTTCCTTAAGTCACTCTTGGGTGGCTTGTGATTACCAAAGTACCCTACCTACCCTCAATCCTAAAATTAACACTTGTAAAAATAATAAAAAAATAAAGTTATATATTTAATTCCACAGAAAACCTGGCCCTCGCCCTATAAATATATACACACAGTCCTTGCCTACAATCTATGCCTGCAATCCTGCGTTAAAATAAATATCCTTCACAAAAGAAGCACTCACAGGTCTTTCATTTTGGTGATTTTTAATCCAAGGTAATGTTTACATTTCAAACAAGATCTTGTTTGGAATGTAAATACTACCTTGGATAAAAAAATGAGCCTATAAATTAATAATATCCTGACGCTCCTAGCAAAAATAAAAAAGAACCAAATCACAAAAAAGACAAAGAAAATAATACAACAATGCAAGAAAAATAACCCATATGAGATCCTCAAGTGCTCTGTGCAGAATGAGGTTACATTTTAGTGTAAGACTGGCAAGGTGGTTATGTTACTGCTTTGTGTGTCATTTACATCAACTCTGATTCACATAGTTAGAATTATTTGACATATTTGTGATTTATTCATTTTTTTTTATTCCTGACAGATTATTTGATTTGTAGTGTACTTCAGTGACATTGTTTGTGCTTTACCAATAGCAATACATTTTGTTTCAGTGTGGCATTGGAAAAGTGCTTAATGTTGCGTGGCCATTAGGCTAGGTAATATTTTAGGTATTTTTGCATTGTAGTACATGAACCATTTTGTTTTCTCCAAACCTAAATTATAACATGGACGAAATTTGTTCATACCGTAACAACACATGGGCAACACTTGGTTTGTACAAATAAAAAACAATCAATTTGAAGAATCTATTTTTTCCCTTGCACAAGTCTATTAGACAGTGACCCAAAATGGATGCAGATGCTCAGTATCATTGCAAAGTTGCATTGAAAATATGCTCGTTCAGTATTCTAAAGAAACCATATTTTCTTTGATTATACTCAAAAAATGCATATTTGACACAAGGAAGGATGGGGTTCATGGTTTCATGTGTTTATTTGCAAAATATTAACTGCATGTTGCAACACAAATTGAAAATGGTCAGAACAGTTATTTTTCAGTATTCAGTCATCCTGTGTGGTAATCATGTACACTGTAACCTCAACTTCCTGTTTTAATTGAATGATGTGTAACCTGGCATGTTGATTTATTGCAGTGTGGCTTGAGATTTAACATAGTATTTGTTCACATATGCTCTTCTGATCACAACTAATGTAAAAAAAAAATTATTTTTCCTTTTTGGGAATATAGCAGCTTGAACTAATCTTATATTTGTCCTGATGGCCAGTTAGCTTCAATATCTTGACAGTGTTGCCAAATAAAATTTCTTATATAGTAGAACCAACAGATGGTATCAAAATCACACAATGGTCAAAATAGCTTATATAACACTATTTTAGACCAAACAACAACCTTGCATCTCTAGACTTGTTTTTCCATTTCTTTATCAGCTGAATGTATGTATTTATTTTTTATTTTTGGTCACAATGTTGGTTATAACTTGCAACCTAATTATTTTAATTTCAAACGTAAAGCAAGCAGCAAAGTATTTGGAAATACCTTTTGATTGAAAGTAAGCCCAGTGATTATTGTTTTATATATATATATTTCCTGGCCATATCCATGGCAGCACAACAATGGGTAGCTCCTCCCCATCCCTAGTTAGACAGGAACTAATTAAATTCCTACCCCTCCTACCCTCAGTCTTTTTGTTCCTGTCCTATCTCTAGGACAGATTAGTCTTTTCAGACTGAGAACTATTTTTTTTTATGGCTTACTTTAAGGGTCTTTACTTTTGGCCCCAGGGGAGTAAAGCCTCTCTTCCTTGGGAAGCTCCAGTATACGGCCCTGTGCAAAGGTGTCCCCCTGGAGAACCCCCCAGTGACCGGGGGAAGCTTGCAGTGACCATAGGGGTAGCAAGCATAAGGAGCCACTACCCTACTGACTGCAGTGACCCTAGGGGTAGCAGGTATGGGCAAGGCATATGCAGTATGGATATACCCCCTTCTACCTTCAATTTCCTGATTAATCCTGCCTTCTCTGATTTGGAGGCATTCCACCTCTTGTTTCAGCAGTTCTCTGAAAGGTGTTTATTTATTTCTCCCTTCTGGGGGAGTACAGGGCTTCCCTGGTGATCTAGTGTTCCCCCTGTCCTCTTTCGCTGAATTTTTGCCACATTTCTGGCGGTCTGCTGAGGTTGGGAGACCTGGGGTCTCCTTGCTGGCTTGGCGTCCAGGTTTTGCCATTGTGCATGCGCGAACAGTGCGTTCACGTCATGCCATTTTCACGCATGCGCGGAAGTGCTGGTTGCGCATGCGCGGTATGTCGCGGTTCCGATAACGTCATTCAGTAGTTTGGGCACCCTTTTTAAAGCACCAATACTGAAAAATTTACTTTCCAACACAGTCCCTTGCTAATTTAAAGCGGCACAGTGCAGTATTCACCCAGTTTTGTGGTGCAGACTGAAGGTATTAGTTTTAAAGGCACAGTTGGTCTGTTTTTGTTTTTTATTCAGTTGATGTTTTTTAAACCTTAAATTTAATCCTTATAGTATTTTATGGGCTTAATTTTTATAGATGAATTCATCTGAGATCATGGATTCAGACTCATCGGTTCAAAGTAAAAGGTCACTATCTAAATCTCAGGGGTAAGCCTTTTCCTATATATTTTGTCTTCATTCTTTTCTAGACAAAAGAGTGCTGGCTAATATTTTTCCCTTATTGTAGTAGTACTAAAGGGAAAAAGACAACTGGAACATCCAAAGGAAAGTCTCCCACAAGGACCCTATGTGAAGCATGTGACAAGAGGGCCCTGGAGGGGAAGCGCCGATGCTCAGATTGCCTACAGGCCGCAGGATGTCCTGCATCATCCACCCGGATTTATGCAAATTATTCAGAATGCTGTATCCCAAGACATTAAAGAGGCTGGCAGAGCCCACAAAAGACCTAGATATCCAGACCTTCCCGACTACTCCCAATATGACTCTTCGGATGTGTCTATGGAGGAGACATACAGGGAGAGGTAATCTTCCTCGGATGAGGAAAAACAGCACGCTCCTGACACTTTGGACCCAACCGAAGTGGATCACTTAATTTCCAGGGTCCGCAAGTCTTTGAGCATGAAGGAACCTTCAAGAGAAGAGCCTTCTACATCCAGTCGATACTTTCTGACCTCAGAAAAAAGAGGGTTACTTTCCCGGTTCATGAGGCGATTAAGGGCATCATTATGGAAAAATGGTCCAAGACAGAAAGGAAACTTCCCAATCAGGGGAGAATTTCTTACCTTTACCCCTTTGACAAAAAGGACGCAGGCCACTGGGAGTTAGCCCCTAAAGTGGATGCAGCGGTGGTAAGACTGGCCAAGAGCACCACATTGCCAGTGGATAATGTAGGTTCTCTAAGAGACTCCATGGATAAGAAGATGGACTCTAACCTGTCCAGGGCCTATGTGGCAGGAGGCACAGGCCTCCACCCCGCGGTAGCCCTTACCTCGGTCTCCAGAGCTTTGAAGATCTGGCTGGAAGGCTTGGAGGAGGATATCAAAGAGGGCAGAAGCAGATCTAACCTCATGGGCAGTCTACAAGACATTAAGCTGGCCATAGATTTCACTACTGAAGCCTCAGTGGATATGGTCAAAGCAGTAGCCAGGAACATGGCGTTTTTCATCTCAGCTAGAAGGGCTTTGTGGCTTAGATCCTGGTCAGCAGATGCTTCATCTAAGAATAGCCTCTGCTCTTTACCGTTCTATGGAGACATGCTCTTTGGTAAGAACCTGGATGATTGCATTAAGAAAGCGGCAGATGGCAAGAATGCTTTTCTACCTCAAGATCGTAGGCCTAAGAGATCTTTTAGACCCAAAAGACCTTCAGATAACTCTTCCTTTCGTGACTTCAAATCCTAAAGACCAGGTAGAGAATACGGAAGATCCCAGCCTTGGAGAGGGGGACAGTCTTCAGTCAGGGGAGGAAGATCCAGAGGATCTGCATTCAGCAGGAACACGAGAGCTTTATGACGGGTTGATCTCCCAGCCTGGAGGGGTAGGAGCACGCCTCCTCCTTTTCCAAAGAGATGGGAGTCTTCTACCAAAGACAAGTGGGTGCTGGACATTATCAAAAGAGGATATCTTCTGGAATTCAGAGATGCCCCACCTCGTCGCAGTTTTCAAATTACAAAATGGCCAGGAGACAGAGACAAGAGATTGGCTCTTCTGGAGTTTATTTCTTCCCTACAGCAAGAAGGCGTCATTATGGAGGTTCCAAAGGAGGAAAGAACATATGGGTTTTATTCTCACCTATTCCTCACAAGGAAGTCATCAGGAGCATGGAGACCCATTCTAGATCTTCACACTCTCAACAAGCGATTAAACGTAAGAAGATTCAAAATGGAGTCGCTTTAGTCCATCATCAAAGCAGTCTTCCCAGGACAATGGCTGATGTCTGTAGATCTACTTCCATGTTCCGATCGCTCAACTGCATCAAAGATATCTGAGATTCGCAGTAGAAGGTGGGCTCTTCCAGTTCCGAGCCCTTCCCTTTGGCCTCAGTACGGCTCCTCGTACTTTCTCAAACATCCTGGTGATCCTGATCGCAGAATTAAGAAAGAGGGGCATTGCCATTTTTCATTATCTGGACGACATCCTAGTGCTGTCAGAGGACAGGTACACTCTCAAGCAACAGGGACAGATCTGCAATCAGTTCCTGCAGGAACACGGCTGGAAGATAAATGGGGAAAAGAGTCACCTTATTCCTTCGCAGTCCATGCTTTATCTAGGAGCCCTCTTCAACACTGCACTGGGGACAGTTCAGCTATCAAGAGAGAGAGGAGTAAAGCTCATCAGGAAGGTGAAGGAGATACGACAAGTCAAGGTCACCACGGCAGAGAAAGTCATGAGCCTACTAGGATCCATGTCTTCAACCATAGGCTTGACAAGATGGGCGCAATGGAGAATGAGAGCACTCCAGAGGAACTTTCTTTCCCAATACAGAGGGAAGAATCTACTCCAGCCCATCAGGATTTCCACCCCGGTCCATCTACGCCTGACATGGTGGATGAACAAGAAGGCTCTGTTCTCAGGGTTCCCCCTGGGGAACATTCCCTGGATTACTATAACGACAGACGCCAGTCACTGGGGTTGGGGAGCCTACCTTCAGAACAAAGTCACCCAGGGGAAGTGGGAGTTTCATGCACACGAGACCCACTCAAACCTTATGGAACTTCTGGCGGTTTTCAGAGCTCTGAAACACTTTCAGCATTTACTACAGCACAAGTGGGTGAAGGTGAGAACGGACAATGCTACAGTAGTAGCACATATCAATCATCAAGGAGGTACCCGAAGTCACAGTATGGTAAGGTTGATGATTCTCCTGATGTCTTGGACACAGAAGAACCTTGCGGGGCTAGTGGCGATTCATCTGCCAGGAGTGCAGAATACGGTAGCAGACTTCCTCAGCAGAGTAAGAATAGACCCAGGAGAGTGGAGCCTCTCAGACGAAGTCTTCAAGGATATTGTGAAGAAATGGGGTCTTCCTCAGATAGACATCATGGCCACCAACAACAACAAGATGCTCCAAGGATTCTTCTCAAGGGGTCACGAACCGCAGGCCCGGGAGAGGGATGCCCTATCATGCAGATGGGAGTTCACAAAGGGGTATGCATTTCCTCTGACTCCCCTCATATTTCCTCTACTAAGAAGGATTCGGCAGGAACCAGTTTTCATGATCCTGATTGCCCCATACTGGCCTCGCCGGCCTTGGTTCCCTCTTCTTCTGAGCCTCTGTCAGGAACCTCCGTGGGATCTTCCAGCAGTTCCTTCTCTTCTGCACCAGGGTCCTATCCTACACCCAGACCCAGCATCACTCAACCTGAAGGCCTGGTGGTTGAAAGGGAAAGGCTTCTAGAGAAGGGTTTCTCAGGTGCAGTCACATATATCCTGTTACAGGCTCCGAAGCGGTCCACTTCCTCTACCTACTATAGAATTTGGGACGCATTTTCTTCCTGGGCCTCTCCTAAGTAGGTTAACATAAAGCATCCTGCTATTAAAGGCATCTTGGAGTTTCTACAAACAGGTCTGGATAAGGGTTTGAGCTACAATACCTTAAAGGTACATGTCTCCACTCTTTCAGCTCTCACTGACCACAAATGGGCCTTTTATCCAGATGTATCCAGGTTTCCTGCTGCAGTCCTCAAGATCAAACCTCCGATCAAGCCATTTGCTCCCCCATGGGATCTACCCCTGGTATTACAAGCCATGAAGTCAGCTCCCTTCGAACCCTTGTAGTCCATCTCTCCTCATCTTCTTACCATCAAGACCGTTTTTCTGGTGGCGTTAGCATCTGGGAGAAGGGTTTAGGAGCTCAGTGCCTTATCAGTCAAAGAGCCTTTTACGGTGTTTCAGAGAGACAGGGTGATTCTAAGAACCATTCCCGAATTTCGCCCTAAGGTAACCACGTCATGTGAATGAAGACATAGTGCTTCCAGCCCTGACTCAAGAAGAACATTCCCAAGAAGGAGGTTCTTCTCCACTGGATTTGGTAATATGTTTAAGAATCTATATTGACAGATCTCTTGGCTGGCGTTCGTCGGATCAGCTATTCATCATCCCGAATGGGGCTAGGAAAGGTCGCCAAGCTTCTAAAGAGGCCATGAGCAGATGGATTGTCTCCGCTATCATTCAGGCTTACCGGGCCAGTGGGGTTCCAGTACCTAGCGGTCTAAAGGCTCACTCGACCAGGTCCCTTTCCTCCTCTTGGGCAGCCGCAGCAAGAGTATCTCCAGAACTTATCTGCAGAGCAGCTACATGGTCTTCGGTGAACACCTTTATTCGACATTATCAAATAGATGTCAGAGCTGGTCAATGGGACAAGTTTGGGAAAAGTGTCCTTTCAGCATCCAACTAATGTCTTTCTTTTTGTATGATTTCACTTGTGCTAATACACTTGCATTACAAAATAATTTGAGTCTGTGTATTCTTTTCCCTCCCTTGGTTTTGCTTGGGTATTACCCATTGTTGTGCTGCCATTGATATGGCCAGGAAAGAGGAAAATGTATTCATACTTACCGTAATTTTCTTTTCCTGATCCCGCCCATGGATTTTTTTGCTGAAATACAAGACTGAGGGTAGAGGGGTAGGAGGGGGTACTTATACCCTTGTTTTAATTAGTTCCTGTCTAACTAGGGATGGGGAGGAGCTACCCTTTGTTGTGCTGTCATGGCCTATGACCAGGAAAAGAAAATTACGGTAAGTATGAATACATTTTCCTCTATCTAAATAATAAATACATTTAAAAAATATATATACTTATGGGCATACCCTGTTTTAAATACATTGAGTTGTCTACTTTTGCAAATGGTATGCCATGATGAGGATAATTTTCATTCCTGGGCTGACATACAGCCTGAAAGGCAACATAACCATTCTGGCAAATTTCAATGTGTAAGAACTAATGTGACCAAGTCCTATATTTGATCCTGTTAGTTTCCAAAACACCATCAAATATGATCGTGGGGGATATTGCTGTACTCAGAAGACTTTGCTGAACACAAATATTTGTAATTCAAAACAGTAAACCATATCACAGCGAACATTTTTTAGATACATAAATGAGAAAAGGAAAGTAAAACAAGGATTAGTTAGATTAAAAACAAAAGAATGGATGTAAAAGAGGGTGAAGCTGACTGCCTCAATTAATATTTTTGTTCAGTATTTACAGATGAAAATGAACGAAAGGGACCTCAGTTAGGAGAAAGGACAAATGAGTAATTTGTTATTATTTATTTATAAAATATTTTACCAGGAAAGATACATTGAGATTTCTCTTGTTTTTAAATATGTCCTGTATCCACAAAACATTGCATTGATACATTATGGTACAATAAAATACAAAAGCAATATTAATACACAATATATAAAACATTTAACATAGAACAGGTAGGAAATATAATCAACCATGACACGTGCATTCTGTTTTGAGGTATGTAGAAAGGGATCTCTTAAAGGACTTTAGGCTTGACAGTTGAAATAGAACTTTGTGGTTCTATTTCAACTGTCAAAAGTAGAGACAAATAAGCCAATGGTGCCTGATGGAATACATTCAAAGTTATTAAAAGAGCATAGCGGTGTACTAGCAAAACCATTAACAGATTTATTTAACCAATCTGTCTGACGAAGGTGCATCTCACATAGCACCGAAACGCGCGTTGGGTGTTTGCTTATATCTAAAGTTATGGGCACTGGGCACGGCACTTTTTGCCTAACACTTTTTTTGTTTATCATGTGGTTATAATTTTTATTTATCCTCTACTGCTCCTATGTCTGTCTAGTTAGTTTAACAGGGAGAGAGGTTATTTACATTTTACTACCAGCTTTTTAGCTGGCTTTTGATCTCCTATCCTCCACTCTGCATCTACTAACACTTCTGATAATGTCTCCTCTTTTCTTCTGAACTATCTAACCTGTGTATGAAGATAAACACAGGAATATGGGTTATTCCCTATAAGGAGGAACTTTTTTGAGTATATCACATGAAATATCAGGGTAATGTTCATCTATATTAAGAGCCATCTTTAATAAAGCTCACATTATACATTTGAAACCATACTTATATGCTATTACCCTGGGCAGTGTTATACTTTTAAGACCATAAGAACATACCTTACTAGGTGGCTATTAAGTCTTTATTATTATTATTATTATTATTATCCTCACCAGATCATGTTTATATATACTACAAATTCTGACATTAGGTATTTTGTATACTTTTATTTATGTATCCATGACAGTGATATGACTATTTTATGTTCAGGTGATACACTGTCTCATCACACTTTTGGTGATGTGATTACATGTATCTATTCTTTCTTTTTGCATAGACTACATTGGGGTTAAGCCCTGTGAGACCCCTGGAGTCTCGGTTTGGTACTCTAGATAGCTGGACACACCTGGACACTGTCTCTCTGCTACAGCGGTACAGGTGTCACCTGCTATCTTCTTTCTTGTTTACTTCAGGGAGAGCATGCCACCTAATCTTATTGATTTTTTTGACTGGGTGGTGCAGTAGACATTGCTTACCTAGATTTCAGTAAGGCATTTGACACTGTTTCACATAGAAGGCTTATCAATAAACTGCAATCTTTAAGTTTGGATTGTAGTCAATGGAGTATATTCAATCATGGTCTTGTCACCAATGGGGTACCTCAGGGATCTGTACTTGGACCCATTATCTTTAATATTTTTATTAGTGATATTGCAGAAGGTCTTGATGGTAAGGTATGTCTTTTTGCTGTTGATACTAAGATATGTAACAGGGTTAATGTTCCAGGAGGGATAAGCCAAATGGCAAATGATTTAGGTAAACTAGAAAAATGGTCAGAGTTGTGGCAACTGACATTTAATGTGGATAAGTGCAAGATAATGCATCTTGGATGTAAAACCCAAGGGCAGAGTACAGAATATTTGATAAAGTCCTAATCTCAACATCTGAGGAAAGGGATTCAGGGGTAATTATTTCAGATGACTTAAAGGTAGGCATACAATGTAAAAGAGCAGCAGTAAATGCTAGCAGAATGCTTGGTTGTATAGGGAGAGGTATTAGCAGTAGAAAGAGGGAAGTGCTCATGCCATTGTACAGAACACTGGTGAGACCTCACTTGGAGTATTGTACGCAGTACTGGAGACCGGATCTCCAGAAGGATATTGATACTTTAGAGAGAGTTCAGAGAAGGACTACTAAACTGGTTCATGGATTGCAGGATAAAACTTACAAGGAAAGGTTAAAGGAACTTAACATGTATAGCTTGGAGGAAAGATGAGACAGGGAGGATATGATAGATACATTTAAATACATAAAGGGAATCAACACAGTAAAAGAGGAGACTATATTTAAAAGAAGAAAAACTACCACAACAAGATGACATAGTCTTAAGTTAGAAGGACAAAGGTTTAAAAATAATATCAGGAAGTATTACTTTACAGAGAGGGTAGTGGACACATGGAATCGCCTTCCAGCTGAAGTGGTAGAGGTTAACGCAGTGAGGGAGTTTAAGCATGCGTGGGATAGGCATAAGGAAAGGCCAGGGACCAATTAAAAGTATTTTGAAAATTGGGGAGACTAGATGGGCCGAATGGTTCTTATCTGCCGTCACATTCTATGTTTCTATGCTAGCAGGGATGAAACTTCACCTCTGCCAACCCCCGTAGGAGCTCCTCAGCTGCCAGGAAGTCTTGAACCTGGGGTATTATGGTTCATATGGACTTGTATAGGCAAAAATGTAGTACTGCCTAATGAGAATAAAGAGAAGAGCTAACCCAGTAGAAGTGTTATGTTTCTATGATGATATCATTAGTGAAATTGCAGTTTTTGTGTGAAAAATACAAAAAACAAATATGAATGCAAACTTTGGGCAGTGTTTGTGATTAAGTGGCTACTAAAAAAGACTGTACACACCCCATTTTGGATACCCTTGACTCTTTACTTTCGCAAAAGGTATGCCATGATGGGGGTATTTCTCATTCACAGGCTGCCATACGGTCTCAAAGGATACATAGTCCCAGCAAGCAAACCTGACAAACTGAAATGGGCAAGCCCTTTATTTGACCCTGTAACTTTCTAAAACACTATAAAATCTGTACATAGTGGGTGCTGTTGTATTTGGAAGACTTCACTTAAAACAAATATTAGTGGTTTCAAACAGTAAATGTATCATGACAATTATATCATCATTAGTAAAAGTGCAGTTTTTATGGGAAAATTCAAAGCAAATATGAACACATTTAACCAGAGTTTCTGACTACTTGGCTACTAAAAAATACATGTGAAAATGGTATGCCTTGACGGTTGTCATTTTCATTACTGAGCTGACATATTGTCTTAAGGGCATCATAGGCCCAGCAAACCAATCTGGCAAATTTCAAAGTGTAAAAACTGAAAAGAGAGAAAACCCTATATTTGACCCTGTAACTTTCCAAAACTCCATAAAACCTGTACAGGGGGTAATGTTGTACTTGTCAGATATTGCTGAACATAAATCTATCTGTTTTATTGCAGTAAAAGCTAACAGTATCATGATATTCACAGATAAAATGCCACTCAGAACTAAGAAAATAGCAACATTTATCAATTTCTCACACTTTTTTAGATTCTATTCCTATAATATTATGCTTTATATATAAGTATTTTATATGAAATAAATGCCTGGTTTCTCCTGAACAAATTGATATATAATAAGTGTGGGTGCGCTCAATATGAAATAGGTAAATTATGATTGAACAAACATACAGCGCAAATTCCAAGTTTTGTTTTGATTAGAACTTGTACAATTGCCTCTGTCCTTAAATGTTTAAAAGAATGGACAGTAACCAATGCTCTGTGAGGTTAAGGACAAACCAATCAATTATGGTTAGCTATGTTTAATGAAGTATTCACATGTATTAGTCCACATTAGACTTAACAACTTAACATTATTACACAGAAGTTCTGAGATACAGTTTGTTGATTTCAAGGTGTTAGTCTAACTGCTTTGTTTTAAAAAATAAATAAATAATAATAATCTCTCTACTGGCTTTAGAAAACACACATTTTTTTTATATTTATAAAAAATATTTTTTTTTATTTATATTTTATAAATAATTTGTCAGATTTGCATAGTTTAATCAAAGCTACTAAATATTGATAATATGTTTATTCTGTGTGTCCCTCTTTATTTTGTTTATAGACAAAAGGGTCCACTTAATAGCGAATTATAAGGAATTGAAAACAGAATTGCACAATTCAAGATAAACTAGCCATACTTGTGCTGGAGAGAAAAAAAAAACTTCCCATTGAAATATTTGTGTTCTAAGGGTCAAGAGATTCATGGATCTGTCTGTCTGTCCATCCCTCTGTCTATCGAATCTTTAGCTTATTAAAAGCTTGCAAAACTGGTACTTATTATAGTATTTACAGATGACCATGTTTTAGAAATATTGAAGTGATTACTTTTAAAATTTTCATTTGACCACATAGCTGGAGTCACCCAGTTGTAGGGGAGAGGTGTGGATTTGCCATTAGATTTCATTTCCATATATATTATTTACATATACTAATTATATGCATAAGGGATAAGTAAACAGGGCCGGCCTTAGGCCTTTAGGCGCCCTGTGCTAAAAATCTTCACAGCGCCCCCCCTTCCCGTCCCTCCCCCACTCCTTCCCCCCCTTCTTACCCCTTTCCACACACCCTGACACACGCGCACACACAAACACATGCAGGCAGTCACACACAGAAAGCCTCACACAAACACACAGACATAGAATGTGACGGCACATAAGAACCATTCGGCCCATCTAGTCTGCCCAGTCAGTCACATACACAGGCAGACAGCCACACACACACACACACAAAAAAAAACACACACAGGTAGGCAGCCACACACACAGTCAGGCAGTCACACACAGACAGCCACACACAAACACACATGCAGACAGCCAAACACACAGAGGCAGACAGCCACACACACACACACAGACAGTGACACACACAGTGGCAGACAGCCACGCACACACACACACACACACACAGGCAGACAGCCACAAACACACAGTCACACACACAGACCGTCACACACACAGACAGGCAGACAGTCACACACACACACACACACAGACAGTCACACACACAGGCAGACAGTCACACACACAGGCAGACAGTCACACACACAGGCAGTCACACAGACAGTCACACACACACACAGTCACACACAGGCAGACAGTCACACACCCACAGTCACAAACACAGGCAGACAGTCACACACACACACACACACACACAGGCAGACAGTCAAACACACAGACACACACACACACACACAAGCAGACAATCACATAGTTACCTCTGTTCCTTGTGGAGGCAGACAGGCAGTGCAGCTCCTGGATTCTGGTCATGGGGGGGAAACAGGGACTCCTTCCTGCTTCCCCTGCAGCAATAAGACGGCATTTTAGCTCCGCCCCGCCACACGCTAAGCCCCGCCCACGCCACACGCTAAGCCCCGCCCCCGCCACAATTTTTTTCTGCCATGTGTGAGCTGTGCGGCCGCAGGGTGCCCCCTGCTCCATGGCGCCCTGTGCGGCCGCACAGCTCGCACACCCCTAAGGCCAGCCCTGTAAGTAAACATACTATTTAAAATCACAGGGTCCTTAATTCAGGTCAGTTGTCTTAGACTAATACTCTAAAATGTATGATAATGTTTTAAAGAAAGTTATATCATAATACTAATACAAATAAAACTAGTTTCTATCTTAAGTGCATATAAACAAACTTTTAACACCACATGTTTTACCCCATAGCAAGAGAACAAACCCTCAGACAAACTTTTAAAGAGAAATAGTTATGGCAAACACGATTTACCAAGTGGTATTAAAAGCAGGCAGCATAGCCGTAGTATGTGGTGGTTTATTAATGTATTTTAATATTTATATATACAGAGAAGGCCTACCCTATATTCTCTAGGTCTATCCTTGGATACAGAGAAGGTTTTTGATGGATTTTACTGGAAATATATGACCATTATTATGAACATATCCTGTTTATTTATAAAAGCCACTATGCCCAACTGCAATAGTCAACAATACATACTTTATTTTACAACCATTTAAAAGTGCAAACCACCATGGTTGTCCCTTATTGCTCATTTTATCTTGTGTTTGCATTAGATATCTGCCTGCCAAGATTCCTCAAAATGCAGATGCTGGGGTAGAACTAAAAAAGGACTTTTTTTTCCTGATATCCTAACAGCGACATCACTACATACATCATTACCTTTCTAATTTTTTTATCCTCCAATGGCACTGCTTCTTTTTACGTTTCTTATATTTTGTCATAGGTTCATGCTATAAAAAGGTAGGCTGTACTTTTATGTATTTAGCATGCAGAAATTACTATTTTAAAATCCAACTTTTCATATAAGTGGAAGGAAATTAAACTACATCTAATACTTATTATGTATTTGGTTAACTATTAAGATCTATTAAGAGTTAATTTCTTTAAAACAGGGAATTCTCTTACCTGTTAAAGCTTGTCAATACCAAAACATTGAATGAGAATTTGAGTTATCTAATACATTATTAGACATTAATACGTTTGATAGATCCCTTGTGTTAAGGAAATATTTTTTAATGATAGAGGATGACATGGCAAACAATAAGGGATAAGGAAGAAAATAATGTTGGGTACAACTTAGGAACAGATGGTAGTTTGACCGTAGGGTAAGTGTGTGTTATAAAAATGAAAGAACTATCCACAGAGGGATCTGTAAATAGCAGTGATGTATGCTATAATCTCTGTAAATTACGTTAAATTAAAACACAAATTGCATTTTTATCCACTGCAATCCATAAGTTTGTTTGAGGATAAGCATTAACAATTGTGTAAAAGATTTAATTGAAGTTAGTGTCAAAATGAAAAATCAACTGAAAAGAATAAGTAATCAAGCCATTCTAATAGATATGCCATTATATACAAGCGACAATTTATGGATGCACAAACATGCAAAGCTTTGAAAGGTGACCCTATAGTGTGAATCTATGCAAGGCTTTGTTCTGTTTTGGATGCAGACGGCTGTCTGCATAGTTATTTAAGGGATACAAAGCAAATACTGATGTTCTCAGTGAGTTTGAAATTATCAACCACTCTTTACTGTGGATATAACCTCTCTATAGTCAGTAACACCTGTGATAAGGGCATGCTAGTCTTAGGCTACCATTTAGAGAAATAAACTGGATACACAACTGGATGCTTGTGGAAGCAGTTTAGTCTTTGTTGGAACACATTTTTTTTTTGTTTAATGGATTTTACTTTCTTCATAGGTGTCAGACTTAGGTCATCAAACAAAATTTGCACCATTATACATCAACTGCTACATGGAGTGTTGGAAAGAGACCCAAGTTAAAGGAGATAGTAACCCCTTTCATGAGCATATAATGTTCAATAAACAATTTATTGATGATTTGTTTTTGATATTAGGCGGTGATACAGTTCCATTGTCTTTATGTTTCTTGTATATTTGCAGAACTTATCTTGAAATGAGGTTTGTTATAGAACATACTGCTAACACCATTAACATTTTAGATTTAAAGAAAAGATGAAGCCTTAGGGGTCAAGCAAAGCTTGATCCCGAAGTCAACATATAAATGGACTATGTGGTTATAAAGGGTCCTAAACCCTAAATAGTACATATACAAGAAAGGTTGCCTAAGAGGGTGAAAGAGTAAAAGGCGACCTGCCTTTCCTCCTACACTCCCCCAAGGTATACCCACTGTAGTGAAAAAAACTCATAGGGTATGAATAGAGTAAAAATGTTAAACTTATGTTTATTACATTCTATTTAAAAATCTCTTTAAGGACAACAAATTATGAAATAAGTGACTTACAGTTAGCTACATATACATATACAAGAGTCTATCTAGACTGCATCAAACCTTTCCTTTTTACATTCACCAACACTGTGTGTTTCACTTATTTCATCAATTTTTGTCCTTAAAGAGATTTTTAAATAGAATTTAATAAACATAAGTTTTTAATTTTTACTCTATTCATACCCTATGAGTTATTTTCACTACTGTGGGTATACCTGGGGGGAGTGTTCAAGGAAAGGCAGGTCGCCCTTCACTCTTTCCCCCTCTTAGGCAACCTTTCTTGTGTTTCTAACATTTTAGATTTCACTTTTGAGATTCTGTCTAATGATAAGACTTGGATTTATACTTATAGACTGCACAGTTATATCTGTATATTCCCTTGGATCAATTTATACGCTTCAGTTAAACTGCTCCTGTGATACTATGATTGTAGTACAAACTAGAGAATAAAAAAGAAAGGCTAATGGTGAGGAAATATCTTAAGTGGGCAGTAGATAGAGCTCACAACATAGCTTAGGCAAAATACATGTATTTGTATATAATTTTAAAGGACCGTATGGAGTTAAGCACAATTACATTAGTTTTGTTTGCAGACATAGTGTTGCTACTTATTGCTCTGAAAGATCTTTTATTTGTAGCAAAGAATGCTCTGACATTAGCTATTGACATTTCTCCAAGCATGTACCTTAGTGAAGAGGACAAAAAAAATATAACTGAATGTCTATGTTATAAAGGGACAGCAATCAAAAGTTAAGCAAATTGCAAATTGTCTATTGTGTATAAATATTAGCTTTTAAATTCAAAATCAATGAAGATTTTCCAAATCAATCAATTCTATATAGCTGATAAGTGCATATACATGATTAGAATATTGCAGAATGAAAATAACTCAAACCTTTTCTGAGATATGGGTACTGTATTTTGACATTATCTAGTTTTTTGTTGTTCCATATGAATAGGTGACCATTTCTTTGAATGTCATTAGCATCAGGCATATACAGGTAGGTGACTTGGTACAAACAAGTAAATCTCCTTTTACTTGCCTTTGCCTTTTGTGTCTGTGTATCGTGTGTAGGATGTCCACTAATTTCCTGGTATTGTCTGGTCCTTGTCGTCCCTGTATAAAGCCTACCTTGTTGTCTGATATGATGGTCGATAATATGGGTTTTAGTCTTTTGGCCAGAATTTTGGCGTACAATTTTGTATCCGAATTTAGGAGTGATATCGGCCTGAAGTTCTGGCACTGTGTGGGAGGCTTTCCCGGCTTTGGGAGTGTGATTACTGTAGCGGCTAGGAAGTTGGTAGGGAACATCCCCGTTTTCAAGGCGTGGTTAAAAGCTATGGACAATTACGGAGTTAGTACATGTTGGAATTTTGTGTAATACGCGTTGGCGTAGCCGTCTGGACCCGGGCTTTCCCTTTGGGCAGGGCCCTAATGCATGTTAGAATTTTGTCGTCTGTAATGGGTGCTGCTAGTACCTGTCATTGTGACTCTGTTAGTTTTGGTAGGGGGATCTTTGCAAGGTATGTATCGATACCCACTTCAGAGGGGTTGCTCACGTCGTGGGTATCTTTCAGGTTGTACAACTGACTATAGTATCCTGGGTATCCCGCCGGTCACCCAGTATGTCGCAACCCTCCAGTCTGTGGCTCTGAAATTTCCCACCTGTTGTCCAGTTTTTTGTGTCTTTCCTTGAGGCTTCCTAATCCCTGATTTTTTTTTTATTATTATTTTTTTTTTTACCCGTTACCCCTCAGGCATGTGGCCTTCTAAGCCCTCCAGGGGGGACTCACCACCCCTGGTTTCATCTGAGGCTCATGCCACGGGGAGTCAATTGTAAACTGGGGGATGCTATAAGGAAATGATTGAACCTGGATGTATTGAGGGGATGTGGGGTGTGTTGCCTCTTTCTATTGTCCGTCCTAGTGCTCTGGAAATCTGACTGAATATGACCCCTGTAAGCAATGTATTACATATTTTACGCAGTCCCCGTCGTAGCTTCTGTGTTTTCAGTGTCTCCCTGGTTTGGGTTGGTAGTCCTTATGGTAACAAAGTTTGTTCGTGTGCCGCCATTACGGTTCTATTACCTTCACCAAAAGCAAAGTCCTGGTCAATGCTGTCGGTTTCGGCGATCCTTCAATATTGATAGTTATGGCTCGCTTCAGGTATGATGTGGACCTTTACCGACAAAAGGTCACTCCGGGTCATTCTAAGCTTAGCGTGTCTTTATGCAATCTATAGCTGTATACGGAGTAGACCCTTCCGTTCCCAAATTACTTATAAATACTGTTTTCCTTAACCATTCTAGATGATAACTTGACTATCACTAAAATAATCCAGTGTCTGAAGACCCAAAAGGCACTGTAAAAATATTGTAACAAATGAAACAATGACTCAGATAAATATAAGATACAAGTGTATTGAATGAATGTTACAGAATGCAAAAATAGTCAGTAAATAATCAATCTTACCAAAGTATTAGTGGCTACAGCATATGTCCTTGTGTATGGTGTCCGTGTGCAAGTGAGAATGGCTGAATGACAACATCCTATCCTTTCTCCTTTAGTTAAATAGTAGTTTTGTCCTCTATAAAGCAGCCCCCATCTGTGTGATTTTCCCAAAAAGGTTTTCTAACTTGTTACATGATGTAATGTATTGCATATCTAAGTTTGGGATATTCCCTAAATGGCTCTGCCTGTAGTTTACAAAGTGTTTTATATACATTTAACTGACAGCACATGTGTTTGTTCTTATTTAACTTCAACCTATTAGCTGTTAACCTTGTGGAAATGTCATTGAAAGTGTAACGTTTTCAAATCTAAGCTAAGTTAAGAAGCCTGTAGTATTTCATACAACCAAATGTACATTAGTATTAAATATATATATATATATTTATATATATATATATATATATATATATATATATATATATATATATATATATATATATATATATATGTATGCGCCACACCATATAATACACATATATATTGCAAACTGCACATTAAATAATGATCCACACTCTACACTCCCCTACTTGTTTTTCTTCTATGACAAAACCAAAAAGAAAAAAAAAACAAGAGAAAAACAGAGAAAGAGTAAAACAAAACAACACGTGTGCCAAGAGAAGAGAAAGAGAGAAAGAGAGAAAAATAAACTGATCATAGCAATAACGAAAGCAAAAAAAAAAAAGTCACATACAAGTGGTACCAGCAGAAACACAGGAATGAGAAATATAACACAGAGTGACGTAGTAAACTGTGTTAAAGCTACATTAAAGTTCTTTAGAGATCTTGATTGAAGAAGTCAAATACCAGTATCAAATTTGGAAGTCCAATAGAAGGAATTACAGCGACATAGCAAGAAACATAGTTCATGGAGAGTTCAGAATTAGAGTCCATGTCGCAGAATGAAATAGCAATTTGCAGCATGAGATTCACCCATAAAATAGCAACAATAGACATTCACAGCAACCAAACAGGAAGTTTGAGAAGTAGGATAACCATGATAGCTCCTCAACTCCTTAGGTGTATGCAAAGTTTAGGAAATCTTCGCCAGAGGTAGTATGCAAAGTCTTCATCCTAGTACCGATCGTACCCATAGACAGTATAGCAGTCAGTAGGAACTCTTCTTAGAAATAGAAATTCTTCACAAATAAGTGTAATAAAAGCAGCTGGATGTACGTTGACAGAGAAAGTCACTGGTAATAGAGTGTAGCTGGTAAACCTGTCATCAGAATGTACCACTTAGTATTTAACTTAAAGAGACAGAAACGCCCAAGTGCTGTTTAAAAATAAAAGTAAGGAACCAGTCATGACATAGAAGAAAAGCAAAATGGAGATCTAAAAGAAAACAAAAATAATGTAAGAACATGGACACAGAAAAAAATCCAAAATTAATGAGGAGTGGGAAGCTGAGAGGGATCTAAAGATACAGAATAACCATTTAGTGTATATAATGGGAGAAGACGTTTATGCTTAGACTCTAAGTCCTCCAACACAGCCACCTTTTTACACAGATTACGATGTAAACGTTTGAAATAGCAACCACTTATACAGATGAATAAAAATAAAATCAGTTGTAAGAGAGAAATAACTACAACTGGATGCAACATTATATTAAAAAAATGTGTAGCAGTATTACTGTATCCCAAAACAGATTACCACCATGAGGTCTGACCATCTTGTTTAACAGCAGCAGAGACCTGTTTAAGAATCCCTTGTTTATGTGTGACAGTAATTTAAGCTTGGTGCGAAACACTCTTTAATGAATTAAGCAATGTCGTAATTGATGTTGAGTCAGTTAACCATTTTTTCATCTCAGAACCCATACCTAGGGGCAAATCTGACATGGAAAAATCAACAATACGTTCCCATGATAAATCCAAAGTAATGTTAGTAAGTTGAGGCATAGTGAAGTTCCATACTGAAGAAGCAATGTAAGACACAGGAATGGAATTACACCATGTGCCAGGCAATAAGCGAGTGCTGAGAAAGGATTCATCCATTGTTTTAAAAATAATTTGATCAGGCTGAAATAAGTGAAAACAAACACGATCTAACCCCAAGTAGTAGACAGGATTTGTAACATTAAATTGACCATGAAAACTACATTCATCCTGATTAACCCAACATGTTTCAGTAGCAGTTTTATATTGGGATGGAGAACATATATAAGAATTAGCATTAGAGTGACACAAAGAAATGTCTACAAGGGTCCAGTTAGAACTATCCGTACCCTGGGCTATCCATTGATGTGAAAGTTCAGGCAACAATAATGAACCATTAGACGGTAGGCCAATTGTAGCTAAACGATAAATAATAGCATCTTTGCCTGCCCATGGTATTAATGTATGAATGACACATTTTTCAAGTGAGCAGTCAGATAGAAGAACTTCCCACCACAAAAGATGAGTCATCGCAAAGTCAGTCACAGATTTTGAAGCAGCAAGACTCAACGAATTAGGCCATCTACCTGACCATAAACTTTGCAACTGAAGTTTAAGATCGGTAGACAGATCAGCCTGAACCTGTGAACATAGCATTGCCCATGCAGTATCATGAGTAAAATTGTAAACTGAGTCGACCAGAGTGTGAAACTTATCAGAAATAATCTCAGTTGTATCTACCATAACATGAGTTTGATGCTGTTGAAGCTTAACAATATTAGTATTAATACCATATTGGGTATCCAGACCTGTAGAAGTATAAGAGGCTAAAGAAGCAAGTTTATATCTTAGAATTTCTGAATTAATTTGTGCAGCTGATCCCACGACACTACCATATGTACCTAACCCAGTAGCTAAAATATCTCGTCTAGGGCGATGGTGTGATCGAAGTGATACATTATATAACATGCTTTCATGAAACCACCACTGAAAAGCTCTTTCCTGTACTGATACGAATGGCGTACAATTGGAATATTGTGTGGAAACCAACCATTTATGTAATTGTAAGTGCCAGGTAACCAAACGATATGAAACATCATATGCTACTTGTGTAGCAGAGTCTAAACGAACTTGAATAGGGTCACCTTCCTTAAATGGAGGTGTGATAGATTCTGGTATAGGAGTAGAGGGAGATACAGAAGCTATAGGAGTAGAAGGTTGAGCTATTTCATCAATTCTAACTATAAACTGTGGAATACCATTGTCTGCACATTGCCATTCACCTACAGAATCAGAGGGGTTGGAAGTATTAACCAAAATAGTCGCAGGCATTGCAACCGAAGTAGAGTCCTGGACTTTTGGACTTCCACAGGTATTAAGATTATCCATGTTAGCCATAGGGCGGCGGTTAGAATTATGAAAAATGCCAGAAGTAGTGGATTGCAAATCAATACTGCATATCAAACAAATATTTTTATCAAGATGCTGAAGTGCACCATATTCTGGAATCAGAAGATGGGTTTTATTAAGAAACCATAGCTGAGCATAGTCAAATTTTGGAACACTTGCAATAAAAAGTGCAACAAATTGTGGGGATGCAGAACTATGAGAAATATGAGACAATAAGGAAAAGATAAGGTCAATGCTGGTAGTAGGGTGTGAGACTAAATATATAGGTTTAAAAGGAGCAAGTACTTCAGAAGAAGTGACAAGACGCTTCTGCAGATTATGATGATCTGGATGCCAAATGTTAGTAAAGGTATAAAGCAAACACATCACTGTAACGCATCCCATCAAGCAACATGTCCAAGATGCCATAGTCTAATTTGTAGGTTATGCAAACCAATACAATAATTAGTTATGATCAAACTGTAAGTTACGGACACCAAACTTCAAATATAACATGAAAAATGTGGATAAGGAGATTATTACACAACGTTACTATTTATTATTAGTAAATACATACAAAGTGAAAGCATCACACATGCAACACGTGCAGAAAGTAGTCTAGCCAAAGCTAGTTTTGTACATCCGGTAGGACTGTTTTTATTTTTTCTTTGTCCATATGAAGATTAGATGTAAAGGCGCCGATCATTCATAATGAACGGTAGAGTCTGGAACAGCCGTTCTAGAGTCTCAGTCCCTTTGTATACTTTCTGAAAAACAAAGTAAATATAGAATAACAAACACAGGGCTTTAAGAGCCCTTAAACAATTTAAGCTGCATTGCATGCTTGTAGACATTTAAACCATCTGGTTTTTGAATAAGATAAACTGAGGGTCCCACTTTGTCCACAATAAGATATGGACCTTCCCAGCAATCTTTAGGAAATTTCCTAGGGTTTTTCTGTCCTTGTTTAAGCATGCACACAGAATCTCCCACTTGGTATTCAGTGAGGTCAGATTTTTTTATCAAAATCACTTTTACTTTTTAAGGCGGACACTGTATCTGTGTGCAGCGCCTGTCCTTGTACAGTGCTGAGCCATAGAGAATGTTCTTTGGCCCATTCTTCATTGCATAATGCTACCGAGGTAGATAAATCCATAGGAAGCAAAAGGCGTTCCCAGGAAGGCATACTGCGTCCAAAAAGAACTTCATAAGGAGACATCTGGCTAAGTTTCGTCTCTGCTGGTGTTCTTGTGAAAACGATTGTTTTACATTATGTAAAGTCATTTCCATATCATTATATTCTTTTTCTATTCTAGCATGATGTGCAGAAATTTCCTTCAATTTGTCATCTGATAACACTTCATTAGCCTCTAATTGGGGACCACGTGTTATAGGATTACAAGGAACAAGATCAGTTTTAGAATGTTCAATTGGCAATTCTGGATACAAATGTGTATACGTGGGAGGAGCAGTGGGGACAGAAGTTATTTGTGAAGGAAACTCAATATTTTTGTGGCAAACCTAGCTACTTCTGGACTATGATACGTAGAGGTTGTCCATAGGATGTAAGGGGGGACTGTATCTTCTATATTATGTGTGTATTGTATAGCACCGTTCGCATGCTGGCAGCCCTAAGCTACCAGCATGCAAACCCTTCGTTTGACGAATTGCGGCCATCCGGGCCGTTCGCCAACCCAACGCGGGCTCCCCAGGTGGACCACACACTTAGAAGTCGTGTGGCGCTCGTTAACCGATTGCAACATTGTTGCAATCGGTAATTAAAGGCTCTCCTAGGTGGCCGTCGTTCGACTACCGACCATGCGGCGGCCGGCCATCTTGGATCCTTTGTCTCTCCAGCGGTGTTCGGTCGTCGAGCGCCTGGTACTGAAAACGGCTACTCAATGATACGAACACCGCTGGACTTACCGAGCGTTCGGGAGTTCCGTTCTCATTGCATTGTGTTCCCCATCGGCGTTCGGTAGTTTTAAACCGAACTCGATGGTTAAGTGTATTTTATGCGGCGTTCGGTCAGTTCAGCTGGGAGCTGAGCGGTATTCTCCCAAAAGATGCGCTCAGGTCCCAGCTACCTGCCGAACATTCGGTCATTTAAATCTACCGAATAAAATTTGAAAAACGTATTTTAACACAGATTGTCAGTTCTGCTGCACGAGGGGATAATCCACTTAATCGTCCATTTTAGTGGGAGTATCCTTCTCGTGCAGCACAGCCTGTTGGGAAAATTACATTGCATGATGGGAGAAATCCCCTGGATTTACTGTATGGAAACCCCTTGCATGGGGAACTGTATAAATATGCCAGCTGTGAATAAAGCCAGATAGTTGACTCCCAGACTGTGTTTCGTCCGGTTATTGGGAGGATTTGGGAACTTGCCTTACTTTTCAGCGCTGACTGTGGATGTACCTGTGGAACCAGCAGATATCGGGGATTTTAATATTGCCCTCCGCTACAATTGGTGGCAGCGATGGGATCCGAACTTACAGCCGAAAGCGCAATTCGTGCAAATTGCAACTGCCGAATGAGAAAAGGGAATGGCAAGCAGAATCCAACGAAAGAACCGACTGCCGAAGTGAATGAAGACGGATTATTCTAAACTAAAGAAACAGACGTTAAAGGAACTACTGGAAGCCAGGGGTAAAGTAGCCAGCAGCAAAACCAAGGCGGTACTAATTGCCGAGCTGATGGAGGGAGACCAAGCCCGCAGCGCTACACCCCCAGCAGTCATGGAAGAAACTCTCTATGAGAGAGAGAGATGAGGACCAGGCTAGCATTTTTGCCGCAGCCTATATCGGAGGCCATGATGCAACTGGTGATGGCAAATGTGCAGGAATACGTAATGGCACACAGCCCGCAGCACACACTGACTCGAACAGAGTCCACCACAGGGTCCCTCTACAACCCGGTAAAGCCCAAGATCCCGTACCAGGCCTTCAAAGCATTTTGCGAGGAAAAGGATGAGATTGATGGGTACTTGCAGGACTTTGAGAGTCTGTGTGATTTACATGAGTTAGAGCGGACAGTATGGGTGCAACTGCTAGCAAGCAAGCTAGCAGGTCGGGCAGCCGAAGCCTACCGTGCTGTGCCCAGTGAGGACAGCAAGGATTATGAGAAGGTGAAGCGAGCAATCTTAGAGAGGTATGCCATTACTCCAGAGGCATACCGGCGCAAGTTCAGACACTTGCGCAAACCAGAGCGAGATTCGCACGCGGAATGGGCACACAAACTAGATCAAGCCTCCCAAGGGTGGATACAGGCCAGCAAAGCCACCACCATGGAGGAATTGCGCCAGCTGATGTTGCTGGAGCAGTTTTTTAATGGACTATCCCCGGAGACACAAGAATGGGTGCGGGACAGGAAACCCTTCACCCTAACTGAAGCGGCTAGATTGGCCACCAACACTTTGATGCACGGAGGCACCAGGGACCTATAGCCAAAAGCTACTCCCGACCCACAGGACTACCTAGCGCTATACCACCTCCAGCGCACACAGCCGCCCCGTTTCGTCCTTCCCAAGGGAATGTACCTCCACCTTCCAGATACAACGGGCGGGCCAACATCCAATGCCACTCCTGTAAACAATGGGGGCATATGGCCCGGGAATGTACCCAAAATCGTGGCAAGCCCACCTGGAATCAGGGATGTCCAAACCCAGTGCCCAGGGCGGCTGCTCACCATTATCAGAGGGAACCAACCACTCAGGAGTTGTGGAGTGTTCATGCGGAGGAACCCCTGGGTATATTGCATGAGGTAATGTCGGTCCGAGCCACCGATAACCGGCAGCATCACCGGCAGCTGGTAACCCTTGAGGGGAAAGAGGTTCAGGGACTGCGGGATTCGGGAGCTACCTTAACCCTGATAGCACCCCATTTGGTATCCGAGGGAACGCATACTGGCGGATCTGTGGCCGTCCGGGTAGCCGGGGGAGCTGTATACCGACTACCCACTGCGAAAGTACATTTGAACTGGGGTGCGGGAGAGGGGACAGTAGAAGTGGGACTAATGCAGAACTTACCGGCAGATGTTGTTCTAGGGAATGATTTGGGCCAGATGACCTCTGCTTTTGTTCCACAGGCTTCCTACCAGGAAGCCCATCCGGTAACCACACGGCAACAGGCTCGCACCATGGCTCCACCAACGCACTCTGAGGCTCAGGTAAGAGACCAAGACCCCCACCCGACACGTTTATCCTGGGATACCCCGACTAAGTTTGAGGCCGAGGTAAAATCAGATCCCACGCTACAGATATACAGGGACCGGGTACACACTGACCAGGCAGGGTCAGAGGGGGAGCGATACATGTGGGAGAAAGGGCTACTGTATCGCATTGCTGAACGCGAAATTGGAGGGTCAGTCACAGTAACGACGAAACAGTTAGTGGTACCCCAGAAGTATAGGCAGGAATTGCTTAGGATTGCACACGACATTCCCCTGTCTGGCCATCTAGGGATGACCCGTACTCGATATAGGTTAACCCACGCTTTCTTCTGGCCAGGGATTTCTAAGGATGTGAGACAGTACTGCACGTCATGTGACATCTGCCAGCGGGTCGGCAAGCGGGGCGACCGACATAGAGCCAAACTCTGCCCCCTTCCCATCATAGAAGAACCCTTTAGTCGAGTGGCCGTAGATATAGTGGGGCCCTTGCCAACCCCTAGCCCCTCCGGGAAAAAGTACATCTTAACGGTAGTAGACTATGCCACCCGCTATCCCGAGGCTATAGCCCTCTCCAACATTCATGCCGAAACAGTGGCCGAGGCCCTAATGAAGGTATTCTCCCGAGTAGGGTTTCCCCAAGAGATTATCTCCGATAGGGGCACCCAGTTTACCGCCGAGGTCACCCAACAATTATGGAAACTCTGTGGCATTAAGCCAATAGTAAATTCAGCGTATCACCCCCAGTCCAATGGCCTATGCGAAAGGTTTAATGGTACGCTGAAACAGATGCTCCGCACATTTGGAGAGGCCCATAGAGACTGGAAAAGGTTCCTACCCCATCTACTGTTCGCGTACAGGGAAGTACCCCAAGAGTCCACAGGGTTTTCCCTGTTTGAACTGCTGTTCGGGAGGAGGGTACGGGGCCCGCTAGACTTAATTCGGGAGCACTGGGAGGGGGAGAGTAGTCCCGATGGGACCCCCATTGTATCTTACGTGCTGGAGTTTAGGGATCGACTGGAGGCACTCACTCAGGCCGTACGCACCAATCTCCAGGCAGCCCAACAACGCCAGCGCCGCTGGTACAATAGGGGGGCCAGAGACCGCAGCTTTCAAGTAGGACAAAAGGTTTTGATTTTAAAACCCGTCCGCACAGACAAGCTGCAGGCCATCTGGCAGGGCCCATACCAGGTGGTGGAACAGAAGTGTGACACCACCTATGTGATTGGCCCCTGCTCAGGGGTAGGGAAAAGACGCATGCTACACGTGAACATGCTCAAACCCTACAATGAGAGGATAGAGGATGTGATGGCGATATGCGCCTCTGCCTCGGAGGATCAAGAGAATCTACCCCTACCCGACCTCTTAGAACCAGAGACCCAGACAGAGCCCTCCAAGGGGGTTCAACTGGGGGAGCGGCTAAGCCCTCAAGAACGTGCCCAGGTACAGGCGCTAATTGTAGCTAAGGGGGCTACCTTCTCCAATTTGCCTGGGTACACTCCGCTGGCCACCCACCGAGTTGAAACCCAGGCACAGCTGCCGATGCGGCAGGCTCCATATCGTGTACCCGAATCAGTGAGGGAACATATGAAGACTGAGCTGGACGAAATGTTGCAGCTAGGGGTTATCGAGCCTTCCGATAGCCCCTGGGCATCACCAGTAGTGCTAGTACCTAAGAAGGATGGCACGACACGGTTCTGCATCGACTACCAGAGGCTAAATGACAAAACCGTGTCTGATGCCTACCCGATGCCCCGGATAGACGAGCTGCTAGATAAAATGGCCCGTGGCCAGTATCTCACTACCATCGATTTGTGTAAGGGATACTGGCAAATTCCCCTAGCCGATGATGCCATCCCCAAGTCGGCCTTTGTCACCCCGTTTGGCCTGTACCAGTTTCGGGTCATGCCATTCGGGATGAAAAACGCCCCGGCAACCTTTCAGCGGATGGTGGATCGGCTACTGGACGGTTTCCAAGGTTATGCATGTGCGTACTTAGACGACATTGCCATATTTAGCCAGACCTGGGAGGAACACTTACAGCATATAGGGGCCATCCTAGATCGTATCGGGGAGGCAGGGCTAACCCTGAAACCCAGCAAGTGCCATATTGGGATGGCAGAGGTGCCGTATTTGGGTCACCGGGTGGGGTGTGGACAGCAGAAACCCGAGCCGGCTAAAATTGAAGCTGTGGCCAAGTGGCCTACCCCAGGACCAAAACTCAAGTGTTAGCATTCCTAGGTACTGCAGGGTACTATAGAAAATTCGTGCCCAATTACAGTGCCCTGGCCAAACCCCTGACTGACTTGACCCGCAAGAACCTTCCCCGACAGGTTGTCTGGGCCCCAGAGTGTGAGCAGGCATTCCAACAACTCAAAACTGCTTTGACTAATGCTCCTGTACTTGCCGCTCCTGATCCAACTAAAAGATTTCTTGTTCACACAGACGCTTCAATGTTTGGATTGGGAGCAGTGCTAAGCCAAGTAGGAGCAGATGGCGGAGAACATCCTGTAGCTTACCTAAGCCGAAAGTTGTTACCCCGGGAAGTAAGCTACGCCGCCATTGAAAAAGAATGCCTGGCCGTGGTGTGGGCCCTCAAAAAGTTGCAACCTTATTTGTATGGACAACCCTTTTCCCTACTCACAGATCATAACCCGTTGGTATGGGTGAACCGTGTGGCTGGGGACAATGCCAGACTGTTGCGCTGGAGCTTGGCGCTACAGCCCTTTGACTTTACGATCCATTATCGCCCAGGGAAGCAAAACGGTAATGCCGACGGGTTATCCAGACAAACTGAACTTGAAAAATGATCTGTGAGTACTCCCCAGGACATCCCCAAGCCGATCCGTTGGGATCAGACTGTGTATGCCGGCTTGGTTCTGGGGGAGCATTGTGGCAAACCTAGCCACTTCTGGACTATGATACGTAGAGGTTGTCCATATGATGTAAGGGGGGACTGTATCTTCTATATTATGTGTGTATTGTATAGCACCGTTCGCATGCTGGCAGCCCTAAGCTACCAGCATGCAAACCCTTCGTTTGACGAATTGCGGCCATCCGGGCCGTTCGCCAACCGAACGCGGGCTCCCCAGGTGGACCACACACTTAGAAGCCGTGTGGCGCTCGTTAACCGATTGCAACATTGTTGCAATCGGTAATTAAAGGCTCTCCTAGATGGCCGTCGTTCGACTACCAACCATGCGGCGGTCGGCCATCTTGGATCCTTTGTCTCTCCAGCGGTGTTCGGTCGTCGAGCGCCTGGTACTGAAAACGGCTACTCAATGATACGAACACCGCTGGACTTCCCGAGCGTTCGGGAGTTCCGTTCTCATTGCATTGTGTTCCCCATCGGCGTTCGGTAGTTTTAAACCGAACTCGATGGTTAAGTGTATTTTATGCGGCGTTCGGTCAGTTCAGCTGGGAGCTGAGCGGTATTCTCCCAAAAGATGCGCTCAGGTCCCAGCTACCTGCCAAATGTTCGGTCATTTAAATCTACCTAATAAAATGTGAAAACCGTATTTTAATACAGATTGTCAGTTCTGCTGCACGAGGGGATAATCCACTTAATCGTCCATTTTAGTGGGAGTATCCTTCTCGTGCAGCACAGCCTGTTGGGAAAATTACATTGCATGATGGGAGAAATCCCCTGGATTTACTGTATGGAAACCCCTTGCATGGGGAACTGTATAAATATGCCAGCTGTGAATAAAGCCAGATAGTTGACTCCCAGACTGTGTTTCGTCCGGTTATTGGGAGGATTTGGGAACTTGCCTTACTTTTCAGCGCTGACTGTGGATGTACCTGTGGAACCAGCGGATATCGGGGATTTTAATATTGCCCTCCGCTACAATTTTCATTTTTATGCTCCATCCATATTGCATTGTCGTCTTCATTAATTAAAGCAGAAGGAAGGTCGACTGACAAGGTGGCAATCTGATACCATTTGTTTTCATGAGCAACAGGGGACTTTTTAAATATAGCACTTCCCCGAGCTTTACCTCCTAGTTTTAAAGAAGGAGAGTGCTTAGTACGCAGGCATTGTAAGGTGTCTACAGCTTGATCAAGGATTATATTTTTGGATTCTAAATTATGAACTTTATCTTGTAAGAATCCAGCAGTGTGAGCTGCATTTCGTGCCTGGGTGCGGTAATCTTCTATTTGTACATGCAGTGTATTAATAAGAGAAGCTTGCAGATTAAAACTAACTTGCAACTGTTCAATCATTTGAAGGGACATTAAGAGCATATCTAGTAAAGCTTTCAAACTTCTACCCTTTTTTACTTTGTCATCTTTAAGCTGCATTAATGAGGGTAATACTTGAAAAATGTCCTCTAGAAACAGTGCATCACTTATATTTTCGCCCAACTTAAATGGACCTCCATATTTTTTTATCCAACATTTGATAAATTCTTGAAACACAGAAGGGAAAGAAAACAAAACAGGGGAATTAACAGATCTCTGTTCAGTATTTAAATCAATAGGTTCACTTGAACTAGTATCAAGATTACCTATCCTATTTGGAAACTTAAAGAAAGACATACTTACAAAACGAGAATCCTCCCGGCAACTGAGTACACCGTGTTCTCCACTGCAAAAGACACGACTAAACCTCCCAAGGACGAGGCCCCCAGAATGTCGGTTTCGGTGATCCTTCAATATTGATAGTTATGGCTCGCTTCAGGTATGATGTGGACCTTTACCGACAAAAGGTCACTCCGGGTCATTCTAAGCTTAGCGTGTCTTTATGCAATCTATAGCTGTATACAGAGTAGACCCTTCCGTTCCCAAATTACTTATAAATACTGTTTTCCTTAACCATTCTAGATGATAACTTGACTATCACTAAAATAATCCAATGTCTGAAGACCCAAAAGGCACTGTAAAAATATTGTAATAAATGAAACAATGACTCAAATAAATATAAGATAAAAGTGTATTGAATGAATGTTACAGAATGCAAAAATAGTCAGTAAATAATCAATCTTACCAAAGTATTAGTGGCTACAGCATATGTCCTTGTGTATGGTGTCCGTGTGCAAGTGAGAATGGAGAATGGCTGAATGACAACATCCTATCCTTTCTCCTATAGTTAAATAGTCTTTTTGTCCTCTATAAAGCAGCCCCCACCTGTGTGATTTTCCCAAAAAGGTTTTCTAACTTGTTACATGATGTAATGTATTGCATATCTAAGTTTGGGATATTCCCTAAATGGCTCTGCCTGTAGTTTACAAAGTGTTTTGTATACATTTAACTGACAGCACATGTGTTTGTTCTAATTTAACTTCAACCTTTTAGCTGTTAACCTTGTGGAAATGTCATTGAAAGTGTAACGTTTTCAAATCTAAGCTAAGTTAAGAAGCCTGTAGTATTTCATACAACCAAATGTGCATTAGTATTAAATATATATATATATATATATATGTATGCGCCACACCATATAATACACATATATATTGCAAACTGCACATTAAATAATGATCCACACTCTACAAATGCCCTTGTCAATGCCACCTCCAGGATGTCTGGCAAAGGTTAGTAATGTCCCCTTCAATCGACTGACTGCTTAGTCTGTAGTCTTTGTTGATTTCGGCCTTCGGATAGTTTTCCAGTCCTGTTGCACTTTCGTGAGTCTTTTGTTGCTTCCTCTCGGTGCTGCAGTGGTGATGCCCCATTCGCGGAGTAATCTGGTGCCCTCTGCGTTATCCGCTACAGAGTGGAGTTTGCCAGCGTGTGAGATCAGGAGTTTGACTGGGAAGCCCCAGTGGTATGGAATCTTCCTGTTCCTCTGCTCCACAGTTATTGTGTGAAAGTCTCGTCTCCTGCATAAGGTTTCTGCTGATAGGTCCGCAAACACCTGGATGTTCCTATACTGCTCCGGTAAGTCCTGTAGTGCTCTGTTGGAACGGAGGATGGTCTCTTTCACATGAAAGTAGTGAAGTTTGGTGAGCACATTTCTGGGAGTGATAGCGGGCAAATGTTGCGGCTTTGCCACCCTGTGTGCTCTATCCATCAGAAACATGGAGGGCTGGATGTCTGGGGCTAGTGCCTGGAAGAGGCCCGTCAGGAAGGCTGTAAGGTTTGACGGCGGGATCTCCTCCGGGATTCCCCTGAGCTGCAGATTTTGCCTCCGGGACCTATCCTCAAGGACCATTGCTTTCAGTTGCTGCTTATCTAGCCTGGTCTCCATCTCCTCTGGTCTGGCGCCAGTCGGTTTGGCCACGAAAAAGGAATACTTATCCTTGGCATCGGTTGTTTTCCTTGACCCCCTGTGAGACATAGTGCGTTCCCTGATGGTGAGGCGCTTTGAGGGGCGATTTAGCTGCTTTATTAACCGCTTTTGTGGCTGTTGACGGAGGAGCTCAGACCCTATGCGACCATGCCGTTCGAGCACAGGCTCCACTCCCGTAAATCTCCTTTTAAAAACAATACATACCGCCTCTCATTACTAAAACATAGTGTAAGTGTTCAAGATCTATCTATCTATTTTGTATGCGGGCATAGTGTTACTACTCATTGTGATATCAAAAGATAAAGAAATGAAAATAAAACTGTTATGTTATAGAGGGACAACAATCAAAAGTTCTCTGGCCCAATAAGCTTCCAATTTGTATTCTAATAACAATTCCAGGCACTCTTATTTTTTTTTTTATTTTTTTTTATTAACCAGTAATAGATTTTTATAGTACTGCTTCTGTGCAGTACCATCATTCCTTCTGGATAAAATTAAATAGTGAGCTACCAAAAAAGCAGAAGCTTGAATCCATGTAGGCTTATATTAACATAGGACTAGTGATGTCCCGAACGGTTCGCTGGCGAATAGTTCCCGGCGAACATAGCATGTTTGCGTCCGCCACCGCGGGCGAACACATGCGGTGTTCGGTCCGCCCCCTATTCGTCATCATTGAGTAAACTTTGACCCTGTACCTCACAGTCAGCAGACACATTACAGCCAATCAGCAGCACACCCTCCCTAGCAGACCCTCCCACCTACTGGACAGCATCCATTTTAGATTATTTCGGAAGCTGCAACCATTTTATTTATTTTTGTCAATTTATAAAAAATTTTTAGTGTATATAAATGTTACAAGCAGATACTCCCCCCAGACACTCTGTATTACTGCAGATACTCCCTCCAGACACCCTGTGTTACTGCAGATACTCCCTCCAGACACCCTGTGTTACTGCAAATACTCCCTCCAGACACTGGCACAGAGCAGAATAGGGACTGTTCCCCCTACATAGGGTCACTTGGCAGATATGGATTGACACCTATCCTAAGGATCCCTGATACACACTGACACGGAGCCCTCCATGGGTGAAGATGGATTAATTTTTTTTGCGCTCGGGTTTTTTATTTTATTTTTAAGTTCGACGGGTATGATGGCTGTGGCGAAACCAACCTCGCCACTATGAACTGGAGAAGCCTGGTTGCTCGCCTGCTCCCTTTGGACTATGGCTCTGCAGGTTAAACCGTTTATTTTCCCTGCAGAAATAATGTGCGCTCAGATCAAAGCTATCTGGGGATATGTAGAAATGTGTGTTTTATGTACTAAATGTATCAGTATGTAATTTTATGTCTTTTACTGTCTTTTTGTCTGCCATGTGGGTAATGGAGTTTTGCCTCTGTCCTGGGAGATAATTAGATTCCTTCCCCAATTATCTCCAGGCCAGAGGGGAGGGATTGTGAGGCATTGTGGGAGGTAACTCATGTGTGATTGGTGTATTGTGTAATTGTTGTAAATCCCTCCCTTGCATGGGAGAAGCCTTTATAAGCCTGTTGTGTGAATACATCAGTGTTGTTGCTGTTTAACCCTGAAACTGGAGGGTTGTCTCATTCTTGGGGTGGAATTTGACTGTATGCCGATTGCTAGGAGTGTAAGCTGTTCGTATTGCTTTTCCTGTTCGGCTGCTTCCAGGGTTCGTGTGTCTGCTGTTCGAGATTTGGGGAATACGTGCAGTTTGGAGTTCGAGAGGTTGGTGATTGCAGTAGCTGCTGGTCTATGGGAAAGGGGATTATCGCCTAAATGTTTTTTATCCTCTTGTGAGCGAAACGGTCCGCAACAATTGGTGGCAAGCGGCGGGATCACTTCCACAGCCCAGAAGGACAGCTACAGGGCAACATCATTCCTTGGATTACAAATTGAGAGCAACGCTAGTACCCGTACAGCGACCCTATCTACAAAGGAACCAACGTCGGCAGAGCAAGCATGACACCCAGCTACACGCAGGAGGAGTTTGACAAAGAGCTGAGATCACGGCTGATCTTCCTCGGACCTAACCCCCCGGAGAAATACGTGCAGCTCGTGAGTAGACAGGTAGAAGACTACCTGCAGGTCGGAGCAGGGCGGGCACGTAAGTTGGCAGGTTGGGAGAGACCCCAGTGGCCGAGCAAGTTGCAGGGAGAGAAGTGTGTCGTCCTTCCTCCCCAACGGCAGTGTGTGTCCCAGGGAGCAGAAGGTGCCGTCCTTCCTCCCCAGCGGCAGTGTGTACCCCAGGGAGCAGAAGGTGTTGTCCCTCCTCCCCAGCGGCAGTGTGTACCCCAGGGAGCTGATGGTGCCGTCCGTCCTCCCCAGCGGCAGTGTGTGCCCCAGGGAGCTGAAGGTGCCGTCCTTCCTCCCCAGCAGCAGTGTGTACCCCAGGGAGCAGAAGGTATCGTCCTTCCTCCCCAGCGGCAGTGTGTGTCCCAGGGAGCAGAAGGTGCCGTCCTTCCTCCCCAGCGGCAGTGTGTACCCCAGGGAGCAGAAGGGGTTGTCCCTCCTCCCCAGCGGCAGTGTGTACCCCAGGGAGCTGATGGTGTCATCCGTCCTCCCAAGCGGCAGTGTGTACCCCAGGGAGCTGAAGGTGCCGTCCTTCCTCCCCAGCGGCAGTGTGTACCCCAGGGAGCAGAAGGTGCTGTCCTTCCTCCCCAGCGGCAGTGTGTACCCCAGGGAGCAGAAGGTGCCGTCCTTCCTCCCCAGCGGCAGTGTGTATTACAGGGAGCTGAAGGTGCAGTCCTTCCTCCCCAGCGGCAGTGTGTCCTGCAGGGAACAGAGACTGTCAGTCTCACACCCCAGCAGCAGGACAAGAGAATGAAAGGGGAGACAGCTAGTTCCCCTCTCCACCAGCAGAGAGAGTGTCCGGGAGAGGAGCCTGCTATCCGCTCTCCCCAGCGTCAGTTTAACCCACCAAGGGGAGATGTTAAGCCCCACAACTGTGCAGATGGGACCGTAGTCTCTGCACTTACAGCACAAGGGGTAGGGATGGTCGGTCCTGTCCCCCAGCCACAGAGCGGTGTATCCAAAGGGGAGACAGTCAGTCTCCCCCTCCGGCAGCCGAGTTATGCACCTAAAGGGGAGACAGTCAGTCTCCAGCAACCAGGCTCCAACCAGACTACTCCCGTGGTAGTGCTGGCACCAGGCCAGAGTACCGCTGGTCTCTGCCCCCTCAGCAACCCACCAAGGCAGCCTACCAGTAGCCCACACAGCCGTGGTAAAGCACCTGGACATGGACAAGATTCTCCCTTACCCAGGTGTAGTAATCGTTTATTGTGGGTGGGCTGTACTGCTGTTTCTGTTTTGTGGGTGGGTTGCTGGACTAACCAGGGTACTGACCGGCAGGAGGTCAGGTACCCTGTTAGTCTAATTGGTAAAGGGGAGAAGTGTGGCGAAACCAACCTCGCCACTAGTGTTGTCGCGAACCCGAAATTTTCGGTTCGCGAATGGCGAACGCGAACTTCCGCAAATGTTCGCGAACCGGCGAACCGCGCGAACCGCCATTGACTTCAATGGGCAGGCGAATTTTAAAACCAACAGGGACTCTTTCTGGCCACAAAAGTGATGGAAAAGTTGTTTCAAGGGGACTAACACCTGGACTGTGGCATGCCGGAGGGGGATCCATGGCAAAACTCCCATGGAAAATTGCACAGTTGATGCAGAGTCTGTTTTTAATCCATAAAGGGCAGAAATCACCTAACATTGACACCTGTCCTCAAAGCCCTGCCCTGATACACACTGACACAGAGCAGAATAGAGACTGTTCCCCGTCCTCAGAGACCATGATACACACTGACACAGAGCAGAATAGAGACTGTTACCCCTACATAGTGTCACTTGGCAGATATGGCGGGGTCGTGGGAGGGGGAGGATGACTTTCACCTCTTCCCCTGTTACATTCCCGTTGTGCTGTGACATCACCCTTATACACTGTGTAAAGCATACTATTTAATTTGATCAGCATGGCCACTTGAGTTTTTATAGTTTTCACGCTGCTTGTAGTTTATATATGGTTCACAAAAATCAAACAAACGATAAAGTAAACATGTAAGGATTCAGAATATTCTTTCAAACCCTTACACATTGTGTGTACGTATTTTTTGTCTTAAGTTTGTGGCTTTAAAGAGGTTTACGTTGTTTTTATGATGTGCATAACATGTTCTTGTAAATGTTTGTTAAATTTTTCCTGGAATTGTAATTTTTGAATCTGAATAAATCAAATCCCTGATACACACTGACACAGAGCAGAATAGGGACTGTTCCCCCTACATAGGGTCACTTGGCAGATATGGATTGACACCTATCCTAATGATCCCTGATACACACTGACACAGAGCAGAATAGAGACTGTTCCCCCTACATAGGGTCACTTGGCAGATATGGATTGACACCTGTCCTCAAAACCCCTGATACACACTGACACAGAGCAGAATAGGGACTGTTCCTCCTACATAGGGTCACTTGGCAGATATGGATTGACACCTGTTCTCAAAACCCCTGATACACACTGACACAGAGCAGAATAGGGACTGTTCCCCCTACATAGGGTCACTTGGCAGATATGGATTGACACCTGTCCTCAAAACCCCTGATACACACTGACACAGAGCAGAATAGAGACTGTTCCCTGTCCACAGAGACCATGATACACACTGACACAGAGCAGAATAGAGACTGTCCCCCCTACATAGGGTCACTTGGCAGGTATGGATTGACACCTGTCCTCAAAGCCCCTGATACACACTGACACAGAGCAGAATAGAGACTGTTCCCTGTCCACAGAGTCCATGATACACACTGACACAGAGCAGAATAGAGACTGTTCCCCGTCCACAGAGACCATGATACACACTGACACAGAGCAGAATAGAGACTGTTCCCCGTCCACAGAGACCATGATACACACTGACACAGAGCAGAATAGAGACTGTTCCCTGTCCACAGAGTCCATGATACACACTGACACAGAGCAGAATAGAGACTGTTCCCCGTCCACAGAGACCATGATACACACTGACACAGAGCAGAATAGAGACTGTTCCCCGTCCACAGAGACCATGATACACACTGACACAGAGCAGAATAGGGACTGTTACCCCTACATAGGGTCACTTGGCAGGTATGGATTGACACCTGTCCTCAAAGCCCATGATACACACTGGGGGGAGCTACTGTCCTCCCCAACCCCTGCGCGGTGGGTGGGGGCCATAAATCACAATGGGGGGACCTACTGTCCTCCCCCCCTCGGCCCCCACCCCTGCGCGGTGGGTGGGGGCCATAAATCACAATGGGGGGGGGCTACTTTCCTCCCCCCTGGCCCCCATCCCTGCGCGGTGGGTGGGGGGCATAAATCACAATGGGACGGACCTACTGATAGGAGTGGAGTATTGTTCATATCAGTTTAATACCTTCCGCGTCTCCTATCAGTGGACGTGTAAATGGCAGAGATTTTTAATTGTTGAATCACCTCCCCTTTTTAGGCCAAGGTGGGAAGATGCTTAGACCACTGGTATATTGGTGCCATCTTGGAGGATTTTTTGGGGGTTTGGTTTTTGAAGCCACAGTGCTGCACCAGTGGGCCTAAAAATTAGGCATGTACACATGCCTGAAAAATTTGGTATTGTTGCAGCCGCTGCTGTAGCAGCGGCCAGAAAAATTGATGTTTGTTTCACAGGCAGAAAGTGCCCTAAAACATGGCGGCTTGAACCCTAGTTGGTGGTGGATAAGTCACGCAAGTCAAACGTCATTCAGAGCTAAAATACAGCAGCGTGTGGACCATTTTTAGCCCAAGGCAGCTCATCTCATCAGGCCTTTTTTAATCGAATGTATCGCCCAGTGTCAGTCCCTTCGGGATCCATCCCTCATTCATCTTAATAAAGGTGAGGTAATCTAGACTTTTTTGACCTAGGCGACTTCTCTTCTCAGTGACAATACCTCCTGATGCACTGAAGGTCCTTTCTGACAGGACACTTGAAGCGGGGCAGGCCAGAAGTTCTATCGCAAATTGGGATAGCTCAGGCCACAGGTCAAGCCTGCACACCCAGTAGTCAAGGGGTTCATCGCTCCTCAGAGTGTCGATATCTGCAGTTAAGGCGAGGTAGTCTGCTACCTGTCGTTCGAGTCGCTCTCTGAGGGTGGATCCTGAAGGGCTGTGGCGATGCATAGGACTTAAAAAGGTCCGCATGTCCTCCATCAACAACACGTCTTTAAAGCGTCCTGTCCTTGCCGGCGTGGTCGTGGGAGGAGGAGGAGGAGGATGACTTCCACCTCTCCCCCTGTTAGATTCCCGTTGTGCTGTGACATCACCCTTATACGCTGTGTAAAGCATACTTTTTAATTTATTTTGCAAATGCTGCATCCTTTCCGACTTGTTGTAATTCGGTAACATTTCCGCCACTTTCTGCTTATACCGGGGGTCTAGTAGCGTGGACACCCAGTACAGGTCGTTCTCCTTCAGCCTTTTTATACGAGGGTCCCTCAACAGGCAGGACAGCATGAAAGACCCCATTTGCACAAGGTTGGATGCCGAGCTACTCATTTCCCGTTCCTCCTCCTCACTGATGTCATTGAAGGTATGTTCTTCCCCCCAGCCACGTACAACACCACGGGTACCAGATAGGTGACAACGAGCACCCTGGGATGCCTGTTGTGTTTGGTCTTGCTACTCCTCCTCCTCCTCAAAGCTACAATCCTCCTCTGACTCCTCTTCCTCACAATCCTCTTCCAGCGTTGCCGCAGGTCCAGCAAGCGATGCTGATAAGGCTGTTTCTGGTGGTGATGGTGACCACAACTCTTCCTCTTCCTCTTCACGCTCATCTACAGCCTGATCCAGCACTCTTCGCAGGGCACGCTCCAGGAAGAAAACAAATGGTATGATGTCGCTGATGGTGCCTTCGTTGCGACTGACTAGGTTTGTCACCTCCTCAAAAGGACGCATGAGCCTACAGGCATTGCGCATGAGCGTCCAGTAACGTGGCAAAAAAATTCCCAGCTCCCCAGAGGCTGTCCTAGCACCCCGGTCATACAAATATTAATTAACAGCTTTTTCTTGTTGGAGCAGGCGGTCGAACATTAGGAGTGTTGAATTCCAACGTGTAGGGCTGTCGCAAATCAAGCGCCTCACTGGCATGTTGTTTCGCCGCTGGATATCGGCAAAGTGAGCCATGGCCGTGTAGGAACGCCTGAAATGGCCACACACCTTCCTGGCCTGCTTCAGGACGTCCTGTAAGCCTGTGTACTTATGCACAAAGCGTTGTACGATCAGATTACACACATGTGCCATGCACGGCACATGTGTCAACTTGCCCAACTTCAATGCCGCTATCAATTTTTTTCCGTTGTCACACACCACTTTGCCGATATCCAGTTGCTGTGGAGTCAGCCACTTTTCCACCTGTGCGTTCAGGGCAGACAGTAGTGCTTGTCCGGTGTGACTCTCTGCTTTCAAGCAAGTCAAACCCAAGACGGCGTGACACTGCCGTATCCGGGATGTGGAATAGTACCTGGGGAGCTGGGGGGCTGCCGTTGATGTGGAGCAAGACGCAGCAGCACAAGAGGACTCAGCCGAGGAGGTTATGGAAGAGGATGGAGTAGGAGGAGTAGAGGAGGTGGCAGCAGGACTGCCTGCAATTCGTGGCGGTGTCACCAACTCCTCTGCAATGCTACACATTCCTTGCTTGTCAGCCGTCAGCAGGTTTACCCAATGCGCAGTGTAGGTGATGTACCTGCCCTGACCATGCTTTGCAGACCAGGTATCAGTGGTCAGATGGACCCTTGCCCCAACACTGTGTGCCAGACATGCCATGACTTCCTTTTGCACAATCGAGTACAAGTTGGGGATTGCCTTTTGTGAAAAGAAATTCCGGCCGGGTACCTTCCACTGCGGTGTCCCAATAGCTACAAATTTTTTGAACGCCTCAGACTCAACCAGATTGTATGGTAAAAGCTGGCGGGCTAATAGTTCGGACAAGCCAGCTGTCAGACGCTGGGCAAGGGGGTGACTTGGTGACATTGGCTTCTTACGCTCAAACATGTCCTTGACAGACACATGACTGTGGGCAGATGAGCGGGAACTGCTCAAGGCGGGAGACGGAGTGGCGGATGGTTGAGAGGGGGCAAGAAGGACAGCAGTGGTTGACGTGGCTGAAGATGCTAGACCAGGAGGAGGATGGCGACTTAGAGTAGGCGTGCTGCTTGTACTCATGTGTTGATCCCATAGGCGTTTGTGATGTGAGATCATGTGCCTACGCAAAGCAGTTGTACCTAGGTGGGTGTTGGACCTCCCACGACTCAGTTTCCTTTGGCACAGGTTGCAAATGGCATCGCTGTTGTCCGAGGCAGACACACAAAAAAAATGCCACACTGCTCAGCTCTGCAATGACGGCATTCTGGTGGTGGACACAGCATGCGTTGATTGGCGTGCTGTCGGGCTGACCCCGGGTGCCAATGCATGCTGTCTGACTGTGCCACTAGCTCCTTGCGACGACCCCCCCCCGCTTCCAACTCGTCTCCTCCTCCTGTCTGTCTCCCCATCTGAACTTTCGCCCTGTTCTTCTTCTTGCCGAGCGGGCACCCACGTGACATCCATGGACGCATCGTCATCATCAACCGCTTCGCTTGTATCTGACAACTCAGAAAAGGAAGCAGCAGCGGGTACAACATCATCATCATCACACCGTACCTCCATGTGTTTAATGCTGCCTGCCTGAGACATATCCCTGTTATCTACATCCTCTAGCAATAATGGTTGCGCATCACTCATTTCTTCAAACGGGTGTGTGAATAACTCCTCTGACATACCAAGTAAAGCGGCTGTGGTGCTAGTTTTGGTGGTGGCGGCAGGCGGGTGAGTGGTATCTTGAGAGGTGCCTGAAGCTAAGCTGGAGGAGGATGGTGCGTCAAGGTTCCGAGCGGAGGCTGTACAAGATTGGGTGTCCTGTGTTAGCCAGTCAACTATGTCCTCAGAACTTTTCAAGTTCAGGGTACGTGGCTTCTGAAAACTGGGCATTATTCTAGGGCAAAAGGGAATCACAGCACCACGACCACGACGGCCCCTGTGGGGTGGCCTGCCTCTGCCTGTCATTTTTTGGGGGATTAGTTGTACTATGCGTGCAAGCTACTGTGAGACCAGATATGATTGGCAATGTGAACTGTAACAGTTCTGCAGAGCACACACTGTAGGCCTGACACACCCGCTTGAAGACAAGTAACTGCTATTCAATCTATAACAGTGAAAAACAAATTTTCTTTGTAAAAGCACGCTATAGAGACACCAGATATGATTGGCAATGTGCACTTGAACAGTTCTGCAGAGCACACACTGTAGGCCTGACACACCCGCTTGAAGACAAGTAACTGCTATTCAATCTATAACAGTGAAAAAAAAATTGGTTTTAAAAGCACGCTATAGAGACACCAGATATGATTGGCAATGTGCACTGGAACAGTTCTGGAGAGCACACGCTGAAGGAAGGACTGACAGAGCCGCTTGAAGGACACTGACTGGCTGCTATTAGCTTACACTAGAAACCTTTTTTCTTTGTAAATGCACGCTATAGAGACACCAGATATGATTGGCAACTGTCAAAGCACGCTGGCACAGGTCTGCAGAGCACACGCTGAAGGAAGGACTGACAAAGCCGCTTGAAGGACACTGACTGGCTGCCATTAGCTTACACTAGAAACCTTTTTTCTTTGTAAAAGCACGCTATAGAGACACCAGATATGATTGGCAATGTGCACTTGAACAGTTCTGCAGAGCACACACTGTAGGCCTGACACACCCGCTTGAAGACAAGTAACTGCTATTCAATCTATAACAGTGAAAAAAAAAATTTGGTTTTAAAAGCACGCTATAGAGACACCAGATATGATTGGCAATGTGAACTGGAACAGTTCTGGAGAGCACACGCTGAAGGAAGGACTGACAGAGCCGCTTGAAGGACACTGACTGGCTGCTATTAACTTACACTAGAAACCTTTTTCCTTTAAAAGCACGCTATAGAGACACCAGATATGAGTGGCAACTGTCAAAGTACGCTGGCAGAGTTGTGCAGGGCCAGGGGCGGGCTGGGAAGGGGGGCAGGGAGGCAATTGCCCCCCAGGCCGCCCTAAACCCAGGGGCCCGGGCTGCCCACATCCAGCAAAAAAAGGAAAGCCTTTGGCTGAGGACTCAGATCTTTCAACTTACCTCACTCTTCCTGTAGCCTGCAGTCAGTGGAATCGGCCGGCCTCTCCTGATGATGTCAGGAGGAGGGGGTGTGACTTTCACTGCTCTTCTCACAGGACCGCTGGGGAGTCTGGGAGAAGAGCAGAGGAAGCCATGCCCCCTCCTCCTGACATCATCAGGAGAGGCCTGGCCGACTCCACTCACTGCAGGCTCCAGACTGTATGCTGTATGCTGGCTGCTGCCCACCCCTCCCTGGCCTAAGGTAAGACTCAGGGAGGGGGAAAATACACTTTAGTTTTTTTTTTATTCCCCTCCTCAGCCCTGCCACCCCCTTTCCCCCTCCTCAGCCCTACCTCCCCCTTCCTCAGCCCTACCTCCCCCATCCTCAGCCTTACCTCCCCCCTCCTCAGCGCCTGTCCCCTCCTCAGCCCTGCCCCCTCTCTTCCCCCCTCCTCAGCCCTGCCCCCCTCCTCAGCCCCTGCCCCCTCCTCAGCCCTGCCCCCTCTCTTCCCCCTCCTCAGCCCTGCCCCCCCATCTCAGCCCCTGTCCCCTCCTCAGCCCTGCCCCCTCTCTTCCCCCCTCCTCAGCCCTGCCCCCCTCCTCAGCGCCTGTCCCCTCCTCAGCCCTGCCCCCTCTCTTCCCCCCTCCTCAGCCCTGCCCCCTCTCTCCCCCCCCTCCTCAGCCCTGCCCCCCCTCCTCAGCCCTGCCCCCCTCCTCAGCCCCTGTCCCCTCCTCAGCCCTGCCCCCCCTCCTCAGCCCCTGTCCCCTCCTCAGCTCCTGTCCCCTTCTCAGCCCTGCCCCCCCTCCTCAGCTCCTGTCCCCCTCCTCAGCCCCTGTCCCCCTCCTCAGCCCCTGTCCCCCTCCTCAGCCCCTTCCCCCCTCCTCAATCCCTGTCCCCCTCCTCAGCCATCCCCTGTCCCTTAGTCAGGCTCTGGTCCCTTAGTAAGGCTCTGTCCCACCCTTTCCCTGCTCCTTTTTTACCACTCTCAGCTCCTGCCCCCTTTCTCAGCCCCATGCCTCCCACTACAGCCCCATAACATCCCCACTACAGCTCCTCTTCCCCCGATTGCAACCCATATCACCCACACCACAACCCCTTTCCCAAATTGTAGCCATCAACCTACTTAAGCCCCTATCCCCCCCTACATTTCCTAAACCCCCCAATTACAGTTTATACCCTCCACTACAGCCCCTGTCCCCCCACAACAGCCCTGTCCCTTTACTCAGCCACTGTCTACTGGTTTTAAAAGTGTAAAGTTTGGGTGTATGTGTGTGTCAGTATGTCTGTGTGTGTGTGTGCGCGCCAGTATGTCTGTGTGTGCGTGAAGTATGTCTCTGTGTGTGCCAGTTTGTGTGTGTGTATGTCAGCCAGTATGCCTGTGTGTGTGTGTGTGTGTGTGTGTGTGTGTCAGTATGCCTGTAACAGTGTGTCTTTCTGTGTGTGTCTGTGTGCCTGTCAGTGAGTGTGTGCGTGTGCCTGTCAGTGAGTTTGTGTTTTTTAGTGTGCGCCAAATCAGCAAGTGTGTTTGTGCTTGTCATTGAGTGTCTGTTTAGGTGACTGCTCCCCCCGCCCCCCTTTCAATCACATGGGAAAGGTGTTTTTACTCTCCTCTTGGTGCAATGGGCCACTTGACTGGACTTGCCCCCAGTCAAATTGTTAAAACAGATATGAGTGGTGGCACTGACTGTGCAAATGGGCAAGGCATCCAACCTGACACAGAAGCTGGCAGGCAGGCAACTGCTCTTCTATTACAGTGAAAAAAAATTATTTCTTTTAAATGTAAAGCTTAACCTATTGTAAAAACAGATATGAGTGGTGGCACTGGGCAAGTAGGCACAGTATCCAATGTGAACCTCACACAGAAGCTGGCAGGCAGGCACCTGCAATTACATTACACAGGATAAAAAAAAAAAAAGCAGCCTGATGTTATAGCCCTAAAAAGGGCTTTTTGGGGTGCTGTCCTTACAGCAGAGATCAGATGAGTCCTTCAGGATTGTAGTGGACACTGAATACCCTAGCCTAGCTATCAATTTCCCTATCTAATCTGCAGCAGCTAAACTTTCCCTCCTCTCACTAAGCATGCAGCTTCAGAATGAATCGAAAATGGATGCTGGGAGGGAGGTTGGAGGGTGTGGAAGGGAGGGAGTGCTGCTGATTGGCTGGAATGTGTCTGCTGACCGAGAGGCACAGGGTCAAAGTTTGCCCAATGATGACGAATAGGGGGCGGATCGAACTGCGCATGTGTCCACCCGCGAACACGCTAAGTTCGCCGGGAACTCTTCGCCGGCGGACAGTTCGGTACATCACTACTCGCCACTATGAACTGGAGAAGCCTGGTTGCTCGCCTGCTCCCTTTGGACTATGGCCCTGCAGGTTAAACCGTTTATTTTCCCTGCAGAAAGGCTTATTCGTGTGATCTGAGTGCCCTTCATCTAATAATGTGCGCTCAGATCAAAGCTATCTGGGGATATGTAGAAATGTGTGTTTTATGTACTAAATGTATCAGTATGTAATTTTATGTCTTTTACTGTCTTTTTGTCTGCCATGTGGGTAATGGAGTTTTGCCTCTGTCCTGTGAGATAATTAGATTCCTTCCCCAATTATCTCCAGGCCAGAGGGGAGGGATTGTGAGGCATTGTGGGAGGTAACTCATGTGTGATTGGTGTATTGTGTAATTGTTGTAAATCCCTCCCTTGCATGGGAGAAACCTTTATAAGCCTGTTGTGTGAATAAATCAGTGTTGTTGCTGTTTAACCCTGAAGCTGGAGGGTTGTCTCATTCTTGGGGGGGAATTTGACTGTATGCCGATTGCTAGGAGTGTAAGCTGTATTGCTTTTCCTGTTCGGCTGCTTCCAGGGTTCGTGTGTCTGCTGTTCGAGAGTTGGGGAATACGTGCAGTTTGGAGTTCGAGAGGTTGGTGATTGCAGTAGCTGCTGGTCTATGGGAAAGGGGATTATCGCCTAAATGTTTTTTATCCTCTTGTGAGCGAAACGGTCCGCAACAATTGGTGGCAAGCGGCGGGATCACTTCCACAGCCCAGAAGGACAGCTACAGGGCAACATCAATCCTTGGATTACAAATTGAGAGCAACGCTAGTACCCGTACAGCGACCCTATCTACAAAGGAACCAACGTCGGCAGAGCAAGCATGACACCCAGCTACACGCAGGAGGAGTTTGACAAAGAGCTGAGATCACAGCTGATCTTCCTCGGACCCAACCCCCCGGAGAAATACGTGCAGCTCGTGAGTAGACAGGTAGAAGAGTACCTGCAGGTCGGAGCAGGGCGGGCACGTAAGTTGGCAGGTTGGGAGAGACCCCAGTGGCCGAGCAAGTTGCAGGGAGAGAAGCGTGTCGTCCTTCCTCCCCAGCGGCAGTATGTGTCCCAGGGAGCAGAAGGTGCCGTCCTTCCTCCCCAGTGGCAGTGTGTACCCCAGGGAGCAGAAGGTGTTGTCCCTCCTCCCCAGCGGCAGTGTGTACCCCAGGGAGCTGATGGTGCCGTCCGTCCTCCCCAGTGGCAGTGTGTGCCCCAGGGAGCTGAAGGTGCCGTCCTTCCTCCCCAGCGGCAGTGTGTACCCCAGGGAGCAGAAGGTATCGTCCTTCCTCTCCATTGGCAGCATGTGTCCCAGGGAGCAGAAGGTGCCGTCCTTCCTCCTCAGCGGCAGTGTGTACCCCAGGGAGCAGAAGGTGTTGTCCCTCCTCCCCAGCGGCAGTGTGTACCCCAGGGAGCTGATGGTGCCGTCCGTCCTCCCCAGTGGCAGTGTGTGCCCCAGGGAGCTGAAGGTGCCGTCCTTCCTCCCCAGCGGCAGTGTGTACCCCAGGGAGCAGAAGGTATCGTCCTTCCTCCCCAGCGGCAGTGTGTGTCCCAGGGAGCAGAAGGTGCCGTCCTTCCTCCCCAGCGGCAGTGTGTACCCCAGGGAGCAGAAGGGGTTGTCCCTCCTCCCCAGCTGCATTGTGTACCCCAGGGAGCTGATGGTGTCATCCATCCTCCCCAGCGGCAGTGTGTACCCCAGGGAGCTGAAGGTGCCATCCTTCCTCCCCAGCGGCAGTGTGTACCCCAGGGAGCAGAAGGTGCCGTCCTTCCTCCCCAGCGGCAGTGTGTATTACAGGGAGCTGAAGGTGCAGTCCTTCCTCCCCAGCGGCAGTGTGTCCTGCAGGGAACAGAGACCGTCAGTCTCACACCCCAGCAGCAGGACAAGAGAATGAAAGGGGAGACAGCTAGTTCCCCTCTCCACCAGCAGAGAGAGTGTCCGGGAGAGGAGCCTGCTAACCCCTCTCCCCAGCGGCAGTTTACCGTCCAGAGAGAGGAGCTTGTTACATTTAGGGCCCCCACCCGCCGCTCTACACACACTATACACACTCTACACACACTCTACACACTCTACAGACTCTACATACACTGCACACACACTGCACACAATCTACACACACTGCACACACTCTACACACTATACACAAACTGTACACACTATGCACACACTATACACACACACTGCATACACTATACACACTCTGCACACACTGCATACACACTGCACACACTGCATACACTATACACACACTGCACTAACTATACACACACTGCACACACTACACACACACTGGATACATCCTATACACACACTGCATACACACTATACACACACTGCATACACACTATATACACACTGCACACACTATACACACACTATACACACACTACACACACTATACACACAATATACACACACACTGTACACACTATGCATACACTATACACACACACACTGCATACACACTGCACACAATATACACACACTGCATACTCACTATACACACACACTGCACACAATATACACACACTATACACACAATATACACACTATACACACACTATACACACACACACACTATACACACTGCACACAATATACACACACTGCATACACACTGCACACACTATTCACACACTATACACACACTGCACACACTACATGCACTACACACACTGCATACACACTATACACACACACTATACACTCTATGCACACACTAATGCACACACTGCATACACTATGCACACACTGCATACACTATGCACAAACTGCACACTCTATACACACACTGCACACACTATACACACACTGCACACACTGCATACACTATACACACACTGCACTAGCTATACACACACTATACACACACTGTACACACTATACACACACACTATACACTCTATGCACACACTAATGCACACACTGCATACACTATGCACACACTGCATACACTATGCACACACTGCACACTCTATGCACACACTGCATACACTATGCACACACTGCACACTCTATACACACTGCACACTCTATACACACATTATACACACACTGCATACACTATGCACACTCTACACACACTGCACTAACTATACACACACTACACACAGTATACACACACACTATACACACACTATACACACACTATGCACACAATGTACACACTATGCACACGCTGCATACACTATACACACACACACTGCATACACACTGCCAGGGCCGCCATCAGGGGGTGACAACCGTGACAGTTGTCACGGGCCCGGCGGCCCTGGGGGGCCCGGCCGCCCGGGCCCCACGTGGAGCGGCGAAACTGCCGCAGGTGCATCTGCACTGGGGCCCATCAGGTGGCCCAAGCATTTAGGGCCACCCGATGGGCCCTATATCTTCAGGGGCCCGGTCAGCGCTGCGGCCGGGTAATTGCGCGACCGGGCCCCTTTAAAAAAAATTTGCGGCCACACCGCAAGTGCTGCTGGGAGGAAGTGACAGCCGGTCACTTCCTCCCAGCTAACTCCGCGCGGGGGGAGAGGAGTTGAGATGAGATGAGAGGACAGGACAGGACAGGACACCAGAGGACACCAGAGGACACCAGAGGACACCAGAGGCATCCACTCCCATCATCCCCAGCCACCCTCCTGCAACTTAAAGGTAAGATGAGGGTGGCTGGTAAATGAGGTGTGTATGTATGTATATGTATATGTGTGTGTGTGTGTATGTATGTGCATGTATGTATGTATGTCTGTGTGTGTATATGTATATGTATGTGTCTGCATGTATGTATGTCAGTATGTATATGTATATGTATATGTATGTGTCTGCATGTATGTATGTATGTATGCCAGTATGCATGTCTGTGTGTGTGTATATGTCAGTCTGTATATAAGGACCTAACTAATCCTATATTGTTTATGCAAGCAGGACATAGGTTGTTCATGATACATAATAAGAGACTCTTAACACTGTTGGGACTGAAATATTTACTCAAGTGATTATCTTATGGACTGTTATATTTATATGGTTTGAGAGACTGAGAAGCAATGTATCTGCTGTTCCCTATATGTCTTCAACAATTTGCATACTTGGGTATAGGAAAAGTATAATTCATATCGGCACTTTATATTTATATTTATTTTTATTCATTGTTATTTAACTTTTTAAGCTCCCGGGTACCCACATTTACTGTGTACTGTTTGCAAGTTTTTATAGGATTTGGTGAACTCTTATTCTTCCAGTTTTAGAGCTTAAATACTGTCCCTCTGTCTTATTCCCTCTTTTCCACTTCCTGCTACACTCACTCTGTAAATATCAGAATTATATATCCAGAATGTATATATATATATATATATATATATATATATATATATATATATATATATATATATATATATATATATATATATATATGTCTAAATGTATGTCTGTTTGTCAGTATGTATGTTTGTCTGTGTGTGTATGTCAGTATGCATGTATGTCTGTGTGTGTATGTCAGTATGTATATATGTCTGTATGTGTGTCTGTGTGATGTATGTCTGTCTGTGTGATGTATGTCTGTATGTATGTCTGTGTGATGTATGTCTGTATGTATGTCTGTGTGATGTATGTGTATGTATGTCTGTGTGATGTATGTGTATGTATGTCTGTATGTATATATGTCTGTGTGTGTGTGTGTATGTCAGTATGTGTGTGTGTATGTCAGTATGTATATATGTCTGTATGTATGTATGTCTGTGTGTGTGTATGTCAGTATCTATGTATATATCTATCTATTAGCATGAATGTCAGTACGCATGCATGTCTGTGTGTGTGTGTGTGTGTGTGTATGTCAGTATGTCTGTATGTATCTATGTATGTATATATCTATCTGTGTGTGTATGTATGTATGTATGTCAATATGTATGTACGTTTTTGTATGTATATTTGTATGTCAGTTTGTATGTATATCTGTTTTTCAGTATGTATGTATGTATGTATGTATGTCTATGTCAGTATGTGTGTGTATCTGTGTATGTGTCTAAACGTGTGTATGTCTGTTTCAGTATTTGTGTATCTTTCTCTGTGTGTGTCTGTGTCCTTTTGTGTCTGTGTGTGTGTATTCCTGTGGGCGGGATTTGGAGGCGGGGCTTGGAGGCAGGCACCGGGGGCCCAGACCTTGAGCTTTGTTAGGGGCCCCACAATTTCTGATGGCGGCCCTGCACACTGCACACAATATACACACACTGCACACACTGTACACACTATACACACACTGTACACACTATGCACACACTATGCACACACTATGCACACACTGCATACACTACACACACTGCATACACACTGCACACAATATACACACATTACGCACACACACTGCACACACTACATGCACTACGCACACTGCATACACACTATACACACAGTGCATACACTATGCACACACTATACACACACTACATGCACTACACACACTATACACACACTGCATGCACACTGCACACACTATGCACACACTACACACACTATACACACAATATACACACACACTGTACACACTATGCACACACTGCATACACTATGCACACACTATACGCACACACAATGCACACACACTGCACACAATATACACACACTACGCACACACTATACACACTGCACACACTATACACACACTGCACACACTACATGCACTACACACACTATACACACACTGCACACTATACACACACTGCACACACTATACACACACTATACACACACTGCACACACTGCATACACTATGCACACTCTACACACACTGCATGCACACTGCACACACTGCACACACTACACACACACTGCACACACTATACACACACTACACACACTGTACACACTAGGCACACACTATGCAAACACTGCATACACTATACATACACACACTGCATACACACTGCACACAATATACACACACTACGCACACACTATACACACACTGCACACACTATACACACACTGCACACACTACATGCACTACACACACTGCATACACACTATACACACACTATACACACACACTGCATACACTATACACACACTGCACATACTATACACACTATACACACACTGCACACACTATACACACATTATACACACAATATACACACACACTGTACACACTATGTACACACTATGCACACAATATGCACACACTACGCACACACTATACACACTGCACACACTACACACACACTGCACACACTATGCACTACACACTCTATACACACACTGCATACACTATGCACACTCTACACACAATGCATGCACACTGCACACACTGCATACACTATACACACACTGCACTAACTATACACACTATACACACACTATACACACAATATACACACTATACACACACTGTACACACTATGCACACTATGCACACACTGTACACACTATGCACACACTGCATACACTATGCACACACTACACACACTGCATACACACTGCACACAATATACACACACTACGCACACACTATACACACTGCACACAATATACACACACTATACACACACTGCACACACTACATGCACTACACACACTGCATACACACTATACACACACACTGCATAAACTATGCTCACACTGCACACTCTATACTCACACTGCACACACTATATACACACTGCACACACTACATGCACTACACACACAGCATACACACTATACACACACACTATACACACACTGCATAAACTATGCACACACTGCACACTCTATACTCACACTGCACACACTATACACACACTGCATACACTATACACACACTGCACACACTATACACACACTGCACACACTATAAACACACTGCATAAACCCTATACACACTGCATACACACTATACACACACTGCATATACACTCTATACACACTCTGCATACACACTATATACACACTATACACACTGCACATTCACTATACACACACTGCACACACTATACACACACTATGCACACACTGCATACACTATGCACACACTCACACACTACACACACTGCATACACACTGCACACAATATACACACACTACACACACTGCATACACACTGCACACACTATACACACACTGCACACAGTACATGCACTACACACACTGCATACACACTATACACACACACTATACACACACTGCACACTCTATACACACACTGCACACACTGCACACACACTATACACACACTATACACACACTATACACACACTGTACACACTATACACACACTGTACACACTATACACACACTGCATACACATACATTTAAAAAAAATTGCAGTTGTTTTTTACATTTCAAAGTTGGGGAGGGGGGTGCCAAATAAAGCATCCTCCCCGGTTGCCAAATGCTCCAGGTATGCCCCTGTATAGAGGGGAGCCATGTTACTCTGTATATAGAGAGGAGCCATGTTTACACTGTATATAGAGGGAGCCATGTTATTCTGTATATAGAGGGAGCCATGTTTACACGGTATATAGAGGGAAGCCATGTTACTCTGTATATAGAGAGGAGCCATGTTTACACTGTATATAGAGGGAGCCATGTTACTCTGTATATAGAGAGGAGCCATGTTTACACTGTATATAGAGGGGAGCCATGTTACTCTGTATCTAGAGGGGAGCCATGTTACACTGTATATAGAGGGAGCCATGTTACTCTGTATATAGAGGGAGCCATGTTACTCTGTATATAGAGGGAGCCATGTTATTCTGTATATAGAGGGAGCCATGTTTACACGGTATATAGAGGGAAGCCATGTCACTCTGTATATAGAGGGAGCCATGTTATTCTGTATATATAGAGGGAGCCATGTTTACACGGTATATAGAGGGAAGCCATGTTACTCTGTATATAGAGAGGAGCCATGTTTACACTGTATATAGAGGGAGCCATGTTATTCTGTATATAGAGGGAGCCATGTTTACACTGTATATAGAGGGGAGCCATGTTACTCTGTATATAGAGAGGAGCCATGTTTACACTGTATATAGAGGGAGCCATGTTACTCTGTATATAGAGAGGAGCCATATTTACACTGTATATAGAGGGGAGCCATGTTACTCTGTATATAGAGGGGAGCCATGTTACACTGTATATAGAGGGAGCCATGTTTACTCTGTATATAGAGGGAGCCATGTTTACTCTGTATATAGAGGGAGCCATGTTACTATCTGATGTGGTTAACTATGATTGGCCCTGGCATGTTTGTTAGTCTCACCTGCATGGTTGTCTGGCATGAATAAAAGTAGCATGTTTCAACTATATTAGTAGTTAGACTAGTTTGCACTAAAACATGTGCAAATGGGGAGTTTGCGGTTGTGCAAATGGACTGTTTGTGGTTGTTTGCAGTGCGTTAAACGGGGAGTTATGTCTGTCACTGTGAAGCGGGCGTAACCCTTACACTACCTGATCGATACAACATCATACCTGATGTTTTAAAGCACGTTATTCCAAACAATTTAAGAATGTTAGGTGATTTCTGCCCTTTATGGATTAAAACCAGACTCTGCATCAACTGTGTAATTTTCCATGGGAGTTTTGCCATGGATCCCCCTCCGGCATGCCACAGTCAAGGTGTTAGTCCCCTTGAAACAACTTTTCCATCACTTTTGTGGCCAGAAAGAGTCCCTGTGGGTTTTAAAATTCGCCTGCCCATTGAAGTCAATGGCGGTTCGCCCGGTTCGCCGGTTCGCGAACGTTTGCGGAAGTTCCCGTTCGCCGTTCGCGAACCGAAAATTTCGGGTTTGCAACATCACTACATAGGACTTAAAACACTGCTTATTGGGGTGTACTACTATGACACTTGGGAATAAAATGACCAAACAAATTAGGCACCAATACTTTATTCCAAGAATGCAAACAGTCCTATGCAACCTACTTAAAGAGATAAATCAAAATAGTATGCATACGAATCTCAAGTGTCTCAAGAGATGCAGCACAGCAATGAGCAATTTCTCCACTCCACAAAAAAATTAATGATCACAGCATAAAAGGAAGCATTGCTCAGAGAGCTATAATATGGTATTTCTAGTGGGTGTACCGATAATGAATACTTCTCTAGAAGGGTTACTTGCTTCTGTCACATTATTACAAAGGGATATTCTTCATCAAGTTCTGCCATTTGTTTCTACCATACAGACTAGAAATATAATCATCTCATTTAAATCTGAAGGCTATTTTCAAAATATTCTTTCTCTTTATACAGTACTGTATTTTTTTATTTTATGTTGCTCTTCATGCTGAAGAGTTCAGTGTCTTTAAATGTAACACTGATAGGATGATAGCTTTTCCACAGGTCAATTCTTAAAACATGTGCCCTAAAACATGTGTCTGTCTGTCTGTCTGTCTATCTATCTATCTACATATACATATATATTTTTTGTCAATCTTTATTTTTGTAGTGTTAGTCTTACAAAGATGGCTGCAACGCCACAACAACGGAAGCAGTCGCATATCAAACCTATTTAGACAGTATAGTGGAGTTAGGAAAGGAAACACATTTTTTTTAAGCGAGATATAAGGTAAACAAGCTGAGAAAACATGTCTTAGCTGAACCAAAAATTAGTACCCCTGTGCATGCTAGGTGATGCTAGTCAGGCTTCATAATGAGAACTCACAATGCTAGATTACATGAAACATATGAAATCTATTGCTAAAATCCCATGAGTTAGTTGTCGATACTAAGCCTTCAGTGGTGTATATATAGCTGTGGCTCACTATGCCCAGGGCACACCTAAGAAAAATATGCTCCAGACAAATGTTGTATGCTAAAGTAATATTGATCCACAGGCTAATTAGCATTACGAGGGTATACTCTCCAGGACTAAAAACAGTAAGTCATAGTACCACAGCAAAAATAGAGAAAGAAACAATAAAACCAGAAAATAATGAATTGCATGTCTTTTAACAGATAAGTGGTGGTCAACAGCAGTAGATGGTGATATGGCTCAGGCAATATTTTCAAGGCTTGCTCAGCTGATACCCACAAGTGGCAGTGTCTCGTCTCCTCCATGCCAGGACAGGATCCCTCTCCAGCCCCAGGCCTGAGTGAGGGCCAACATCTATTTACCACAGACTTTGTGACTTCCAGAGTCTAAGTCTATCCCTTTCAATGGGAGGATGGAAGATGTGGTGACCTGGATATTCCCTACCAGCCCAAATGGGAGGTAGGAGTACTTCAGGACCCCGCTGCAAAATGTAGAGGGAGGAGTTCGGCCGCCTCTCCCAAGCTTCATTCCCAGTAGGCCGCAATAGGCTTGTCCGGGCATTCAGCTACAGTAATTGCCAGGAAAAGTATCAATCTGCTTGCCCAGGGGCCCCTGACCTGAATAGTGCTTGTTGGGCAATGTGTTGGTACAGTAGCTGGGATTTATGCCCCGAAATCTGCTAAAGTCATAGGAGCTCAAACTCTGCACGTCTGTCCAGCTTGAAGGTCAGACTCCACCCCCCCAAATGAGATCGAGAGGAAAACTCTTGCATACTGTAATACTCTCGTATTTTGTTGGCATCTTGTCTACTGGACTAATACGGCTAACTCAAGCTACATTTTATATATAGATTGGGAAAAAAAGACATTGTTAATATAACAAGAACGGTTTGCGCAGCATCAATGTAAACTGGCAGCCAAGGAGCGTGGGTTGAAATGCGCATGTGTGAACAATGGTGACTTCACTATAGTAGTCAGTGGGGGCACTAGACACCGTTGAGTGAGCATGTGTACTGTGTGTCCGTCACATTCAAAATGACTGAGCGAGTAGAGCAACAAATCTGCATCAAATTTTGCGTTAAACTTGAACATTCTTCTACAGAAACTATTTAGATGATTCAGAAGGCTTCCAGGGATAATGCTATAAGTGCAGTGCAAATAATAGTGTGGCACAAATTCTTCAAATATGGTTGAGAATCTGTTGAAAGATTTGGTTCCCTGCGACTTCTGGCTTTTCCAAAAACTAAATCACATTTTAAATGGAAGAGATTTCAGACTGTCGATGAGATTCAGGTAAATATGACTATACTTTGTTTCTTGTATCTAGTATCTTCTTCAATAAATGCCTCTATTTTTCATATTACATGGCTCAATACACTATAAATATATATATATATATATATATATATATATATATATATAGTATTTATATGTTATTAGTTTTCAGGACAACCTTGATTATGATATGAATTAAGATTGTAGTCAACTAACCTCTGATAAGAAAAGTCGGTTGAGGTGTGCCAAAATAATTACCCAACATCCTTAATAAATAATTTTCCAAAATTATAGCTACTAGGGGTATTTGTATTATGTCTTAACTTTAGTAAAGTGGAAATGATTATATCAGCAGTGTAAACAGTTTATAAAATTATTGTGTAACATAAACAAGTGAATTGACTATAAAGCACCAGGAGACAGAGTAGCTGTTCTCCAAGTTAGAGTTGTTTCTATAGTTAATTCCTAGATGCCAAGAGACTAGAGGAGCAAGTTTTAGTCTTGAAAAAAATTCAGACACTCATGAAACACATTTGTATTACATAAATATTGTTTCATTTCTGGATATTACCTTTGCAATTGACCACAGAGAATACATTTGTATTTAGATTAAATAATACTTTTAACAGAGTGGCTGTATACCGTTCAGTAGCTCTGCTCTGTTTGATTTCCAAATATTCTGACTTTACTAATAAATAAGCAAGTGCTCAGAAAGATATAAAGTCTATTGTCAAAAGAGCATATCATGTTTCAACGCATGTTACTAATATTTTAAATGTTAGCGTCCCCTTCTTTTTCGTATTCGGTAAATAATTTTTTTTGCTCATCTTTGTGGACAGCCTCACACTTTTTCCTCATTCTTTACAAAATGCTTTTTTTCCTGCAGTGTAATTAGTATTCTTAAATGCTTAATGTTTTCAGATGCTTTAATTATATACTTACATGGTTAATTAGATTTGAAAAATTAAACAAATTTCCCTAAAGCTCAACCTTTCTAAATACTATTTTTGTTGATCCTGTTTGATTAATTCTCAATGTACTTTCATAATTTATTCTGTATATTTATCTACTTCTCATAAATGTATTTAACTATAAGAAAAATCTCTCACTGTTTATAAATGTAGATGGTTATAAGTATTACACTACACTCTAGCCTCTTTTATAAATCAGTTTAAAATACATTACAATAATATTAGCACATTTTTCTTTCTTTTAAGCTCTTTTCAAGTCACCAACAGTAGGGTGATGGTGTTGTTAATTTAAAGCATCCATAAAGAAATGCAGCAGTGTATCATATGTTGTAGGTTTTGGTTGAGGTGGAGTTAGTGATATAGTTTTTACAATATGTTAGTCTTTAAAGGGATACTATAGTCACCAGAGCCACTTCAAATTAACGTAGTGGTTCTGGTCTCTACAGCATGTCCCTGCAGCCTTAGCACCCTAAACACAGTCTTTTCAGAGAAAAGGCAGTGTGTACATTGCTGGCTAGTTGTACCTCTAGTGACAGTCACCCAGTCAGCCACTAGATGTGCCTCCTATGTAAGTGCTGCAGAGTGTGCAGTACTGGTGTTCAGCATCTCAACTCTCTGCATGGAGGTGCTGAACATTCCCCATAGAGATGCAATGAATTTTGCCACTGATGCGCAATAGCCTAAATGTGCTTTCCTATTGGAAATCATTGGATTGGCTGATATCATAAAAATTGCTGATCTCAGCCACCGAGGTAGAGCCAGGCGGGTCCAGCCACGGCAAGCTGGCATGGCATGGGAAAAAAAGATTAGTAAAAGCACCTTTAATCTCAAGAGAGAGGGGGCCAGGGACTTAATGCCGAATTCTAGTGCTATAGTGTCAGGAATACATGTTTGTATTCCTGGCACTAGAGCATGGGTCCTCAAACTCCGGCCCCCCAGATGTTGCTGAACTACAACTCCCATGATTCTTTGAATTACATAGCTAGCCAAAGAATCATGGGAGTTGTAGTTCAGCAACATCTGGGGGGCCGGAGTTTGAGGATCCATGCACTAGAGTATGTTTTTTTTTTAACTCTTATGATTCTCAGCCAGTCAATATCTAAACTCCATTTATCCTAAATCCACTAACCTTACTGAACCCAATCCTAATCCCAATCTCTCTCACATTACGCTGACCCAACCCTAAAAAGCTACCTCAACTCCCCTTTACCTCGCATTAATAACAGCCTTTTGAACTATGTAGTTTTTTTTTTTTATTATTATGGCAGGGTAATGGCATCAGATTTATTATTCCATCTTATTATTCATTGTGTCTGTCAGGCCATACGTCTAGCACTATCTATATATTTTTATTATTTTATACATACAATATATATATATATATATATATATATATATATATATATATATATATATATATATATGCCACATTATATCCCCCAATCATTCAAAGGAAGAACCCACAAAACAAAACACATTTGTTTGGTCAGCTTAACTAAAGCTATTAATATAGTTTTTGGAATACATTTTCCATTTGATAAGATATTTTCTTCCTGAGCTGCTCAAAGATTAGAAAAAAAATGAGCAACATATTATTATATACTTTAATGTCCATGAAGTTCTTACTTCACACCCACGCTCTGAGTAGAATTAGTATTTTTTTTTTATTTCTTAACTACAGGTATGCAGAGACAAATCTAAGAGCATAAACCTACCTAAAGCTGGATCCATGTTCTATATGTAATTTTCTATCTGAATGTGGATAAAAAGTGCATAAGTACTAGAAAAAATGACCGAGTATAAGAGTATAATGCATACACTGATTAGCCACAACATTAAAACCAGCAGCCTAATATCATGTAGGTTCCCCTCCAGCTGCCAACACAGCTCTGATGCATAGATTGCAAGTGTCTGTAAGTGTCCTGCAGGATCTGCCACACAGACATTGCAGCAGACCCATTAAGGCCTGCTAGTTGCAATGACTTGTTGAAGCTTGCAACAAGGTTGCATGAATCAAATTTGTTGTTCTAACACATGCCACATATGCTCAGTTGGATTGACTTCTGAGGAATTTAGAACTCAAGGCAAAACCATGAACTCTTTGTCGTGTTCCTAAAACCATTCCTGAACAGTTTTTGCAGTGTGTCATTCTACATCATCCTGCTGAAAGAGGTCACTGCCACCAGGAAACACCATTCCCACAATGGGGTGTGCATGGTCTGCAAAAATCTCTAGATTGTGGTTTGTGTCAAAGCAACATCCATATGAATACCCGGACCCAAGGTTTTCCAGCAGATCATTGCACAGAACATAACAGTGCCTCTGCTGGTCTGCCTTCTTCCCATAGTGCATCTTGCTTCCATCTCTTCCCCAGGAAAAGGCACCCATCCTTCTACCTGATTTAAAAGAAAACTCGATACATCAGAGCAGGACAGGGACAGGGGTCATCATACGCTATATAACCAGTCTGCAGCAGCCTCATGCACAGCAAATTATTATGCACTGTGTGCAATGACACCTTCCTATCATGGCCAATATTAATATTTTAGCAATTTGAGCTACAGCAGCTCTTCTGTGTGATCAGACTAGATGGACTAGCCTTCGATCCCCACATGAATCAATGAGCCTTGAGTATCCATGACGCTGATGTCAATTCACTTATTTTCTTGCACCAATTTTGCTAGGTAGTAAGCACTGCATACTGGGAAAACCTCATAGGAGCATCTCCATTTTGGAGATGCTCCAAACATCATCTAGCCCAAGCATAGGCAACCTTCGGCACTCCAGATGTTTTGGACTACACCTCCCATGATGCTTTGCCGGCATTATGGGTGTAAGAGCATTTTGAGGGATGTAGTCCACAACATCTGGGGTGCCGAAGGTTGCCTACCCCTGATCTAGCCCTTACTATGTGGCTCTTGTCGAAGTCACTTATATCTTTTCACTTGCCCATTTTTCCTGCTTCCAACACATGACATTGAATAACAGACTGTTCATTTACTGCCTAACATATCTCACACCTTGACAGTTGCCATTGTAAAGACATTCTCAATGTTATTCACTCCACCTGTCAGTGGTTTTAATGTTGTGGGTGATCAGTGTATGTTATTAACCCTTTCAAAGCAAGGGGTTAGGGAAATCTCTCTGCATCATAACGGTCCTAGAAAATCACGTGTCATGAAATATCCAAATTGATTAGTACACATCCAAATTGGAAGTATGGCCTCAATTTAATATTATTTAATAAGCTTTTAAAGTAATTTAATATTTTTGGGTAAACTTTTTAAATGATTTAATATTGTGAAAAATATTTAAACTTTGTAGCATTTTTTTGTTTTTGATATATTGATGCATTTTTTAGATATGATACATTTTGTGATATTTTAATATTTTGAAAACAAAAATCATTTGAAAAGCCTATCCATCAATATTACATTGAGGCTTAATTCTATTTCAATGCAATTTAGTCATCATATATGTTATCATGCTTATTCATTGCTTGAAATGACTACACTAATCATATGCTGATACCCTAATATGTGTAATTATTTAACCAATTAAGCAGTACATAAATTGAAATATGCATTTTATAAAAAAGAAATACCCTCACAAACATCCCCCACCAAAAAAAATACCCAAGTATAAATACATCACTTCTGAGAGTGAAATCAAATACTCAATAAATCCTTTACCACTTGTGAAAAATAGTAATTTGTATTTCCTTTTTATGAAATTGATCGGAAGACATGTCCTTTGTTATTGTACATATTGATAGTGCTTTTTTGTTTTCTGACATGAACACAATCTGACTTTGGTATTTCTTATTATTGTTTAACATGCATTAAATGGAATGAAACTAAGATTTGAAAACAAGCAACAATTTTGAGAAATATACAACAACATATAAACAAACAAAAAAATAATGTAAAGAAAAATATAAGGTTTACAGAGCTCCAGAGAGAATTGATGGCCATTTATAAAGAAGATAATGTTGGAAAAATATTTGCAAACACGTTTGATGTTGACAATACAGCTGCAAATATATTTTCTCTTCAAACGGGAGCAATGCTAGGGATGAGCTGACAGTGGCGGGATTAGGATGTGGGGTCCTGAAAAATCCCTGATGTAACTTTGGCATCAATGTATTGTTTGCCCAGGGTGTCCTGTAATACTGAGAATTGAATAACACCACCAATTACATATTTTCTGACAGTGCCACTTTAATGTACCATAGTTGGAGTTAATTATACAGCACAATATGGGGTATTGCTGTGGATGCATGTGTTTAATGTAGTAGGATATGGGGTAAATACATCATGGCTTGAGGTTAATATGGCAGATGCACTTTTATCAACTGTGGTTAAACTAGGGTACACCTCACCCATAATGCAATTCAGCAAGCAAGTGCTTTTGGGGTGGGGAGTGGTCCTTTAAGATTTAGCTTCGGGCTTAGGTAATAGTGTAGACCGGGTCTGAAGAGGGGCTTAAAGGGACACTACAGCATTAATCTTATTATATTGAAAAAAGCGAGAATATATTTCCAGAACCATGAAGGATTTATTTATGAGCACAGCATGAAGCTTTGCAAGATCATTTGTTTCTACAAGCTGTGAACTTCACTTCTTTACCAAAGGACCAAAAGGACCAAGATTTCATTTTACAGTAATTTGCAATATGCACTGGCAGACATTTGGATATTTACTTTTTAGCTTTTTTTTTGGACTGCCATGAAACACATATGTACACTCAGGGCCAATCTCTTAACGTATCTCTAAATTACCTTTAGTAAATGTCTTAATTGGAATCCATTGAACAAAGTGTCTATCGTGTACTCATGTTAGCTTTAGAATTCACTTTCCGAACTTAGTAAAAAAGTAAATACCAGCTATCTCTAACCCTTGATATTAAGATTTTTTTTACATCATGGCTTTGTATTTGCTGGAATTCAAGTAATATTGATTGATAATTTAAGTGGTTGTGTTTATAGGGTAACTTATCTCAAAGAGAGGCTGAATTGTGCTTTGGTGGACCCAATTTAAGTATAAATTTTAGCAATATGAGTAACAACTATGAGGTACAAAGGCAAATCAATTAACATTTTCCAAATCAATCAATTGTGTATAGCTGATAAGTACACATATATGATAATAATAATAAAGAATGAAAACAAGAGGAAAAAAAAACAAAACATTTGTTGATATATGGGTACTGTGTATTGTATTGTGACATTATCAAACTTTTTGTTGTTTTAATACTTAAAATGCCATTGGTATCAAGCATACACAGGTAGTCTCATGGTACAAACAAGTTAATCTCTGTTTAAAAATATAAGCAGAAACTCTTAATAACATAGTATACAAGATCTATCTAGTGGATAAAAAGTTATTGAAACACTATATAATTCTTCCCACAAATCCCTGAGCCACGATGTCATTAGTTACTGAGAATCCCTTCAGAGAATACCTGTCTATTTGTAATTCATATAAACCATCATGGTTGGACAGTGAAGTGTAGCCCTATGGTTTTATTATCCATTACCACACTTAGTATTAAAGCTATTTACATTGAAGTTAGCTATGCTATATCTATAATTTTTGAAAAACACATTCCTCAACAGAAAATTGCATACATTTATTTAATGGATGATTCATATAATCCTGTTTCTATGAAAGACCATAAAACAGTTATCCCATACAATTATGATCTCTTGGAAATATATGCTCTACTTAAAGTCCATTAACTCAGTGAGTGATGTCGGAACGATCAATGTATTGAAAACTTTTCTTTGCATCAAATTGTTAAAGAGACACCTTGAGCAAATATGCAAGTATTTATCAGTATCATACACACATTCATCCATATTTTTAACATGACAGATATGTTTTATTTTTTTATTATAATTATTACTATTATTATTAGAATTGCAAAAAAGCATTTCCACTAAAGCTCCGCACCCGTGTCTCCCAATTTTTAAATAGGGCACTCCGACATTACATAATATACATTTTCCCATATATTTTTGAAAAAATATTTAGTGGTTTTGATTTGGCTTGAAGCTCCTTTGCACATCCACAAGTTATTTAAAGGAACACTCCAATGCCAGAATTATCAAAAAATAAATAAATCACTGTTTAGTAGATATACTCAAAATGAATACATGCATGCATTTTCATGCATGTATTCATTAGGGGTATATCTTAAAAGAGCTTGCAAAGGCTGCAAATCCTTAGTAAGCCATCCTCTTTTTTGTCAGAAGAAAAATATGGGGAGCTTTAACCAATCAGCGGCCTCTCATTGAGAAGCACATGCCCGTGTGCCCACTGTTATGTGCATGAGTGTGCTGGCTCATGCACGCGCACATTGTTGCACGCACGTCTAGTCTGATGTCTGTGTGGGAGCAGGTAGGCACGTTCAAGGATAGCATGCCTGCCACTTCTTTTAGCTCCAGTGAGCTAGGAAGGAAAACATCCCTGGCTGTTTGATTGACACCCAGAGGCAGTGGCGTACATACCAGGGTCGCAGGGGTCGCGGCTGCGACCGGGCCCGGCCCACCAGGGGGCCCGGCCGCCCCTGCGACCCTGTATGTACGCTCTGGGCCAGCCTCTTCTCCTGGGGGGCCCTGAAGCCGGCCACCTCCGGGCCCCCCGAGGCTGGCCCTGCTTACACCCGGCGGGCAGTCAGGCTGGCCGGTGCGCGAGGGAGCACTCTCCCCTGAGTGCTTCCTCTTCAGCTCCCTCGCACACCGCACTGATACTGGAGCCGGAAGATGACGTCATCTTCCGGCGCCGGCATCCCTACGCGGCGCGCGAGGGAGCTGAAGAGGAAGCACTCAGGGGAGAGTGCTCCCTCGCGCACTGGCCAGCCTGACTGCCCGCCGGGTGACCGCCCCCCAGGAGCCCAGCAGCACCACTGGACCCCAGGGAATCCCCTCAGCACTCCAAAAGGTAGGGAGGCTGGGGGGATTAAATTTTTTTTAAAAAAATGTGTAAGTGTGTGTGAGTGTTAGTGTGTGTGAGTGTGTGTGTGAGTGTTAGTGTGTGTGAGTTAGTGTGAGTGTTAGTGTGTGTGTGTGTGTTAGTGTGTGTGTGTGAGTGTTAGTGTGTGTGAGTGTGTGTGTGAGTGTTAGTGTGTGTGAGTGAGTGTTAGTGTGTGTGAGTTAGTGTGAGTGTTAGTGTGTGTGAGTGTTAGTGTGTGTGAGTGTTAGTGTGTGTGAGTGTGTGTGTGAGTTAGTGTGAGTGTTAGTGTGTGTGTGAGTGAGTGTGTGTGAGTGTTAGTGTGTGTGAGTTAGTGTGAGTGTTAGTGTGTGTGAGTGTGAGTGTGTGTGAGTTAGTGTTAGTGTGAGTGAGTGTTAGTGTGTGTGAGTGAGTGTTAGTGTGTGTGAGTGAGTGTTAGTGTGTGTGTGTGTGTGTGTGTGAGTGAGTGTGTGTGTGTGTGAGTGAGTGTTAGTGTGTGTGTGAGTGAGTGTGTGTGAGTGTTAGTGTGAGTGAGTGTGTGTGTGTGTTAGTGTGAGTGTTGGTGTTTGTGTTAGAGTGTGTGTGTCTGCTAGTGAGTGTCAGTGAGTGTGTTACTGTGTGTGTCTGTTACTGAGTGTGTTTGTGTGTGTGTGTTAGTGAGTCTGTTTGTCTGTTAGTGAGTGTGTGTTTGTCAGTGAGAGTGTATGTTTTGTAAGTGAGTGTGTATATTCTCTGAAACTGCTATGCTTTCAGCTGCAGGGTTAAAACTAGAGGGACCTGACACCCAGACCACTTCATTGAGCTGATGTGATCTGGGTGTCTGTAGTGGTCCTTTAAGTGTGTGTGCATCTGCATGCACTGGCGTACATACCACGATCGCAGCCCTGCGACCAGGTGCCCGCCGCCATGTGTTGCTGCCCGGCCCGCGCAGAGTAAGCGCAAGGGGGGGGGCCCACGGATCAATTTCGCACCGGGGCCCCATGGGTCATGTGTACGCCACTGCCCAGAGGGGTGTTACATTATTAATTTCTAAAAGTGCAGATTTCTGGAAATCTGCACTTTTATAAACTGGTGTTAAACAAGGATACTCCTCACCCCAAAAGTTGAAGTGCTTTTAAGGGTGGGGAGTGGTCCTTTAACAAAGCGTGCATGCTAGGGACACCCAACCATTGTATATACAGTGATTTTTCCTTAGAATACAGTGGAAAAAACGAGACCTACTCCCTTAACATCAGTGCATAACCTCACAAGCACAATTTTTTCCTGAATGGGCTTAAATTTCCACAGACACAATTGAAAATCTTGGGGAAAGCCTTCCTAAAAGAGTTGCAGTTCCTTTAGGAAGGGGAAGAGGGCTAACTCCATATTAATGCCCATGGTTTTGGAATAAGATGTTTAACAGGGTCATAGATATGATGGTTAATTGTCCACATTAATTTTGCCATAGTGCTTATATTTCAAACATAATGTTCATGGCTTTTATGACAAATAAATTAGCCTAAACTTCCAATTTCATTCTAGTTCATTATATATAAAATATATATATAACAATTCCCACACATTGCTTTTAAATTACTCCAAACTTGTTATGCAGAAAAATTCATACATTGCAAATCTTCTAATGTAGTTACGATTTTTAATGATTTAAACCCCTTGCTTGTTTCCCTTTTGCGATTAAGTACCTTTTATCGCATAGTTTAATTTCTTTGCTGTGGAATGTTTTTTATTTTAATGTATATCTCGAAAATATTCAAAACATTTACCCACTAAAAGTTTTGTGTACCATGCATTCCTTTGTACAACATTAAAGTTTATTTTAGGTAACTTTCTTACCAATACTAAAACTAAAATTAAAACTAAAAAATAGGTGCAGTGAGGAGTAAGGAGAGTGAAAGAAAATCTTGAGGAACATTCACTGTACTCTATTAAATGATAACATTTTCTTTAATTCGAGTTACATTTGTAATGACCATTAAGAAAATAAATAATTCAAGGCACTCTCTCTGGAATTTTAAGGATTCTTATACCAGCTAGAGGTGATACAAATTAGATATAGCTATCTTATATTGATATGTTCTTTTAGTGAATGATAATTCACATTGAAATATTAATTTCAGCTCATATTGAACCATCATGACCTCTGTTTGACTTTGCAGACTCTAGGATACTTGCCCATGTTCTCTGTGACCGATGATAAGGCAATGCCTGCTCTGTTGGGTTGCAGATTGGCTCCATTCACCAATGATTCTCTGTATCTTAAAGTAGCATTGTGGTCCAGTCAAGCATCCAAATAATGTGCTCCCTTATGTATCATGGACTGCCAGGACTAGTGTGTCATTATTTCATCTAAGGACCTTGGCTGATTCAGCCATAGGCTAGTGGCTCAATGCATATTTGAACAATATTTTAACAGCATTGGACATAACAATCCTTACTGAGATTTGGTATCTTGGTATCTTTTGTGCACATTCTCTTAGAATCTAAAGGTTACCCACAGATGACATATAATGTTTTTATTGTTTTTCAGATTATTACAGAAAGTTTGCCCAAGCACTTGTATCCTTCAAAATGTTTATCTCATGGTGTGACCTTTGCTTTTAAACCGAAATGCCTGGCAACTTGATAATGAAGTACTCTAAACACTAAAGTGAGAATTACATACATAGTTACATAGTTATACATGCACACAAAAACAGTACTCCCTCCCCCCCATCAGTCTGTGAATAGTGTGGCAAAAACACCTATCTTGTTTAAAATTCTGTACAGCTTCCTCTAAGGATATCTCAGAAAGTTTCCCTTTAACGGTAAATACAACCAAAAAGTACAGATGATGCAGCTGTGTATTTAAACATCATTTAGATCTACAGCGGCATTCTTTGTATTTATTGGTTATACTGTAGTTTCATAGTTGACTAGGTTAAAAAAAAAGGACTAAACTCCATCAAGTCCAGACATGAAGCCCATTCTTTTATGCTGTTGATCCAAAAGGAGTAAAAAAAAAAACAAAAAAACAATTGTAGTCATTTCCAATTTTGCCACAAAAAGGGAAAAAAATCCATCTTGACTGCCTAATGGCAATCAGATTTCTCCTTGGATCAGCAACCTGTTTACATACATATCAATTCTAAGTGAATTCAAACACATGGTAAGAATAATGGAATTCTAGACAAAAATAGAATTTAAATATGCTAAAGTATATTTACAGTAACTGTATTTCACTATATAGTCAGTCCTCATCAAATCCCCTTGTCTTCACTAGATGCTTGGCAGTCAGCCTAGATGACACTGGTCCCGATTCTCATGTCCTTTTTTGCATGTAGAATTAAATTATTTCCCCTGTGCATGTAAATGTTAAACCCAGCTGAGATGTACTGTGAAAACATTATTTAAGACACTGTAAGGGGTATACTAGCAAATAATGACAAATATAAATACAGAATAACATGTAATACAATAATATATATATATATATATATATACACGGTAAACTCTGTATAATTACTAAATATGCTTCATTAAGCATTAAATAAGTCTTTAACCACATTTGTAAAGTTATAGGCATCTGTCTTTTAAAAAAAAAAAATTTAAGCATAGCACCCACTGAGAAATGTATTAACTGAAACAGACAAGACATTTTATCACTTCCAGCTCCTTACATGTTAATCATGTTACTCTGATTTAGAACTTTACTGGAATGATTTCAAAATGCTGTAAAATCAATGCTGGAACTTGTGTCAAGTAATATAGTATCATGAATTAATAATATGATCCAAATTTGAACATTGCGCGTTATTCCATACCAACTCACCTTGGGGACTTTGTTAATCATCGAAATAAAGAAATATTGGGAAGTCATTAGCTAGACTGAACATTATGGAAAACCAACAAAGAAATGGTAGATTTGAGCCAAAATCTAAAAACCTTCAACTCAACATTTTTTTTTCCAGTTATGCGTTCAAGGAGTATAATTTGCAATTTCCATGTCAATTGGTCACATTTTTGTCATTTTTTTTTAATAAATCCTGGAAACTGCGTCTACCTACATATGAAGTTTAAAATAGTGCTTTTCTTACAGGAGTATGCTTGCAGATAGAGACTGTTCCATAACAGTTGCTAACCTACTAAATACTGTGGAACATACTTTATTTGTTATGATAATTAATATGATTTCATTAGAAGCCTTGCTGTGGGGTTTGTTAAATCACACATACCCAATCCCTCCAGTCTAAATCCAATTGAATTTAAACTGAATTCCCATACAACTGACAAACCAAATTGTACGAATGATAAACAGCTTTGGCCTTGATAATTTTTATTAAGCACTAAATGTCACATTTAACCTGCATTACTGGAAGCAATTACCCGTTTCTAAACAGTCAAACAGTGCAGTGCTAGCCGCCTGAAGCTACAGCATTATGCTCCATCTGGGAATAAGGATTTTCAATTAGAAGGTAAATAGCTGAAGAGAGGGATCAAGTTCTTCACTGGCTCCCAGAGGAGGTCTTCGAGCAGTAAAGTCTTCATATCCAAGTAATCGCACACAGTGTCAACAGTACATTCCAAACCATCTGCTGCCAGAACAGCATTTATTTGATCAAATCTCAATATTTACAGAACGCTGATCAGCTCCTGGGACCAGCATGGCTGTCTGCCAGGGAGTTCTGGGGAAATTCATACTAAGGTGTGTTTCATCAGGCTAATTAATTTACAAACACCTGTTTCATCACTGGGAGCTGTTGGCACAGCAGATGAGCAGCACAGGGAAAAGGAGAATTCTCATCCAAACTAAATAGATTTCAATTGATTTTAATTTGTTGATAGCATGGTCGTATGTTTAATGTGAGCTGATCCCAGGAGCCTTTTTGTTTTTCTCCAAGCCAGTTTAATAGCTTTGCCACTTGTGGTTCTTCCACTGCTGGGAGGTTTTTCTCAGGCTTCAGGCTTCAGTTTTTGGATAATGTGCACTGTCTCAATCACAAGGTTTTACCGCAGTAAGTTTGGCTTGGTCCAGCTTGGAATCTAGAACGCATGCTGCTTCACCGGACATCAAAGGCTTTCTCTATAACTATACGTTCTTCCAGACGTACAAATGAAAAATGTAGATATTAAAGAGAGAATGAAAATAAATCACAAAATAAAGAATAAAATAAAATATTTATTACAGCTGACTGCCCTCCTGTGTGCAATTGCCCATTTTCTTCTTTGCAAATCAACACATTTGTCATGGTTGTATTATTACAATCATTGTTTTGATTTCAACATGTATTATTTGGGAATTTAATACAGATAAAAAAAAGTCAGCCCCAAACTTTTGCCAGGCTGGCTTTTAGCCCCATTTACATCAGGTTCCCTTGGTACACTGCCATAGGTTCAGAATATGTTCATGTGTACATTTGTATTCTGGCCAAATTGTGGATTCAGGATCTGCGTTGATATTCCCATTCACCTTTATTTTAATGCTTAATGCTTATTAGTTTTTCCCAGATTTTTGAGGGATGTTAATTCACTGTAGAGTAAATTTATTTTTGGCAATAGTGGAGCACAGATTTTCAATTTATATCCATTCCTGCATTGTGGAGCAAGAGACCAGTTTTGTGTGTCAGCTCATTTGGCTCAGTAACCTGTTATTTTGCTTCCAAGCCCTAATGAACCTTAGTCCTGTTGTGCCACCGTTAATTAGTTGGTCTCCCATTTGCCTTTTGCCTCATGTCTCTTGATCCTTTTCCAGGTTGAGCTTTTATACCTGTTTCCCAAGACTTGCACTATGATAGATTCCTGTATCTGTTACATCCATGTTTCTTCTGCATGCCTGGATTCTTCACTGTTTCTATGTCACAAGCCTTATCTTATGGTGTATCTCTGTTTATCTTAAAATAAACTGTAGGAAGTGTCTGTAGCTATCTAAAGCCAATGCCTTTAAATGCTAAAATGAAACTTATTAAAAGAGTAAAAGAACACAGAAAATATCTGGAAATTGGAGGAGGAAAAGCCTGCATGTATAGCTTAGTGGTTGAAACCAACTAGAGCTCCGGCCACTGGGACTAAAAATAGTTTTTAATCTTGAATATTTTATGGCCTAGTGCTGACGATAGAATGTTATTATTTTAATGTTTAATTTTGTAAGGTAAAATAAGAATCTGCTACTTGCAGTGTGGACACATTTGTATTTACTTATTTTTGCAAAATTCAGGTTTTTAGTTTTTTTCTCTGAACTGAACTAGATAAAGTATATCACAGGAAACAAAAAAAGGAACTGCAGTCAATTTACATGAGCCAAAATTAGGTGCAAGCAGACCCAGGGCCAACACAAGCCCAACATAGTTTAACAACCATTAGTAGAAAGACGGTCAAGGCACACCAGTGCTCTGAAAGGCACATTTATTGGAGCAAGTGAACACCATAACGTTTTGCCAAACAAATGGGTCTTCGTCAAGCTAAATCACAACACAAGTACAAACAATTTGTAGGCAGTGAGATAAGTAAGTGCATAGCAAAACAAACAAATACATAGTGAACAAATAATTGAATCATTCATTAAGTACTTTTTGTGTACCAATCAGGTCTATATGTGTGCCAGACAAATAAAGCAGACTGGTAATAGGTTGGGAAAAATAAATGAACTGATACTGCACAAAATAAAATATTAAATGAAAAAGAGAACGCTAAAATTTGCATTCTATTACTTTACCTAAAAATAGAGGCCACCATAAACATGTCCTCGGAATGTCTGGTATGTGATGTCAATGTGCAAATTATATCATCGCATACAATGTGCGCAATGTCATCACGTCAATGGTAGGTGGAAGAAAAGGGAGGAGCAACAGAAGGGCAAGTGTACAGGCAGGAGGAGGCACAGAAAGGCAGAAAAACAAAAGGGCAAGCCTGAGATCCAGTCAGACATAATCACAAAAAACGCCCACCATGAAACAATTGAAAAATAATTTATCAAATCTGCCACATACACAGATAAACAGCCAGTGAGATATTAAATAAAATAAAAATTAAAAGTGTTTTAACAATATTGGCAAGAGATCATAAACACATTAAATTGGCATTGTCAGCTAAATAATAACCAGTAAGTAACACACCTTTTTAAGTTTATCCACCATTCTTCAAGTTTATTCACCATAAATTTGAATGATATATAAAAGCACATAATTAACGAGAGTTACCATATCCATAAGTATAACATTTGAAAATATTACACTAAAAGTGCTAATACAAAGTGCAAAAAAGAGTTACTTACTAGTATAAGATAAAGTGCTATCAATAATAAATATAATAAAGTGCTGACAATTATAAAGTGCATTAAGTATAAACATCTGTAAGAAAAGTAGAAAAAGTAATTAGTAAAAAGGTTTCAGCATAAAAAATGTGTCAATATAAAATATGAGAGAAATGGGCATTATAATTTAAAGTGACAGTGCAACTGAATACATTAAAAAACTAGAAAATTAAACGTGCATACTTTTTCACATTTTTTTATCTGGCTGTGTATCTAATTGGGTCATGTGTGCCTTTCTTTATTTCATTTCATTTTTACTTTTTATAATTTTTGAGTGGTAGCGTGTCAGTGTTTTCCTTTATTGTATTAAAAGTGTTGGTTGGTGTTGGTTGGCAAATTTGATAAAAAAAAATATTCATTCCTTTCCTGGTGGGCTTTTTTATGATTATGCCTGACTGGATCTCAGGCTTGCACTTTAGTTTTTCTGCCTTTCTGTCCCACGTCTCGTCTGGACACGTGCCTTTTTGTTTCTCCACCCTTCTGTTCCTTCTCCCATTCGCGTCATGATGTGATTTGCACATTGATTTAACATGCCTGACACTCCAAAGATGTGAACATGGTGTCCTCTCTGTTTAGGTAAAGTAATAGAATGCAAATGTTAGAATTCTCTTTTTATAATTTAATATATTTGCAAGTTCAGAAATAAGAAAAAGCCTATGGGGGTCAATATTACCCCTATTATGTATAAAAAAGTTTTTTAAGCTTCCTTATGCCCCGCCTGTCATTGCAGTGGATGGGTCATATCAATTAAACCATGGACAGTCCATGGCTACTCGCTGTAACTAAAACATGTGATTGGGCAACCGTTAATGCCCAATCGCTGTCAAATTAAATGGGGGTGGGGGGGGGTGAGGGACCTGGAACATGCCCCCACTCTGCCCCCACAATGAAATACCACAATTAAATAAAAAAATAAAAAACAGGGACATCCTAATGTCAGTCCTGAACTTGCCTCTGGTTCAGTGTGTGATGGTTATTTAATAATGAGGAGGATCCGAATGTGCCCCCAACTCCCACATGGTCAATGTGTAGGGACTAATAATAAAATATACAAATATGCCTACTATTACAAATCACAAATAGACCTACTATTGTCCACCCACCTCAATTTTGACCTCTCCCAGCTCCCCTCTGGTGGCCAGGGATCCCCAAGCCCCTAGGCACTCCCCCAATAAACACATTCTGCCTACACTCCTTACCCTAGTAATAGTGAGTGGGGGTGTCAAATAATTATATCAAACTATTATTTCATGTATTACTTTTCAGCAAACTGACAGCAAATATTTTCTTTAGAAATATCATGTATGGACATAGTTGGCCCTTTATTATATAATAAATATATTTTTCAGTGTTTTATTTTGTACAAGCAGTAACATACTTGTGTTTGTTACATAGAAAGATAAGTTTCGCCTGAACTATAAAAATGTAAGTTTTGTATTTCAAAAACATGGACAAGAAATGAATTATATTAGAGCATAATAACTAACTTTATGCTGTTACTGTATAGAGTAGTTGTTTTCTTTTGTATTTAGTACTGTCATAGTTATATTGTGTGCTATTGATATTAAAACGAGGTGTTATTTGCTGCATAGGTAAATGTATAGTTGTGTAATGTCCTATTATATGACGATGTAGTATTTTGGAATTAGTATATGGATATCTAAGCTGTACTTTATTGCTCTGTGCGATAGTATAGGGATAGTTAGGTTTTCCCTATTATTACATGTATAATTTTATTTTTGTCATTAGGATACTGCACAGATAAGTGTGTTTTCACTATTATGTATTATAATAATATTAACAATGATGCTTTCCTCTAAATCTATGTGTAGAGATTGTTTTTTGTTATTTAGTATATGGTTATGTGTAGTTTTCTTTACCTTTTTTTTTTCTTTTGTAGGGAGGCAGGATTTGGTATTTGTTTATGGATATTAATGTTTTTCTTGATTTCAATGTGGAAAGCTAGGGTTTTGGTATTTAGTACATGGGTTGTTATGTTTCTGCTCTATTTCTACATGCAGAGATGGATTTCTGATATTAATACACAGATAGTTACGTTTTGCTCTATTACTACATGGCGAGCAAGGCATTATGACGGTATAACACAATGTGGAGTATACTGAATTCAAGCAAATCTCACCTCTTTCATGTAAAAGCTTGATAAGTCCCTCAATTATGGTAAAAACAAACCTATGTTGCAAATGTTTTTGTTGTGAAAAATGACACCTAATGCTATTCCCATTAGCTAGGCAACAATCATTATCTGACCGATATGTGCCCACTTTGTGAGCTGTAATTAGAGAGTTATGCAATCATGATCATTAAAATCACATTTCTGCACAACATTTAGTGCACTTATCGCTTCTCTGGAAATGTGTGGGGTTTATTTATGACAAACTGAAGGCAGTTTGATGCGATTCACCCTCTAGAGTGGGTTGGATTTCTGCTTTCTCTGTTTTTTTTTTTTTGTAATCTTGTTTCTTTGTGTGTGAAAGGGTGGGGGTTGGTGTATTTTTCAGGGGAGATTTCAGACGGGCTAATTAGCATCAATTGATGAATATAATTTTCCTTTCCTGCTGGTTTCAGTGGCAGTTTTCACAAACATTTGGTTTATATAACGGCTATGATTTGATTTTTTTTTGGTTTTTTTCTTGTTTTTTTTTCCTCAGCATTCTGGGGGGGGGGGGGGCAAAAAAAAAAAACAACTTAAAAATGATATACAGTATTTCAACATCTAGTTAGTACACGTGCATTAGTCTATCTTTGATTTTGTTACATTTTTTTACAAAATCACAATACTCTGGTCATTCAGTACATTGCTATTACATAGGCCTTTTTTAGTATTTAGTTGAGTACATATTCACATCTGCTAGCAGCTGGCAGTGCGGAATATAAACATCAGGCTAAAATTAATCATTGGCATTCAGTAATAGTTAAGGGAAATGTATGGGGGTGTGGAAACACAGCTCTGTGTTTACTGTCTGCAACTCTGGTGGTTCTCTGTACAGTTATCCTCCTAACTAGATTTGTTAACAGCATGTGTAGCTGTACACTTAAACAACCCTGTCTCTATCGTCAGCATCTCTCACCATCCCCCATTTAGTTACACTGACCTGTCATACACCCTGTCACTCTCAACCTGTTACAAACCAATCACATTTATGCAGCCACATGACCTGTCACATTCCCCATTAAGTCATATGCCGGATGCGGCTAAGGTGCTGGCCCATGCTCTTGTTCTCTCTTGCCTGGACTACTACAATACTCTTCTCAGTTGTCTTACGTGTTCCCAGATTGCACTGTTGCAATCTATAATGAATGAGGCATCAAGGCTCCTTTTCCTGTCCGCTTGCACCTTCCACGCCTCCCCGCTCTGTCAGTCCCTGCATTGGTGTCCAGTTAGATCTATTTAAAATTCCGATGCTTGCTTACAAGTCCCTACATAATGCTGCTCCAACCTAGCTATCCTCCCTAATACACAAGTATGTCCTGTCGAGGACCCTACGATCTGCCAAAGACCAAAGATCCTCCGTCCGTACTCCCACCTCTAACGCTCGCCTCCAAGATTTTTCCAGGGCTGCACCTCTTCTGTGGAACTCCCTTCCCTTCTCCGTAAGTCTTTCACCCAGTATCCACTCATTCAAATAATCATTGAAAACTCACTTCTTCAAGAAAGCATATCAATTAAACTGTTAGCAGGTTTTTATCCCCCACCCCCATGACTCCTCTCCGGCAACTGTCAAAAATGACCTACTAAGCCCTCATTGAATACTTTTCTAACAACCTACTTCGTACCCCATACTTTTACCCTTTGTGTCACTATACCCCACTCCCTCTAGAATGTAAGCTCATTGAGCAGGGCCCTCCACCTCTGTTCCTGTACATCCAGTGTCTGGTTACAATTACATGTCTGTTAGTCCACCCATTGTACAGCTCTACGGAATCTGATGGCACTATATAAATAATAATAATAATAATAATAATAATAATAATAATAATAATAATATAGCCACTTATTTAGTAATGTGCACCCAACCAACCACTGGCTTACATATATTTACAAATCCAGTCTCATTAACCCTGTTGTGTCACATGCCCACCCATAGCCACACTTACTTACCAATTCTCCTCCTCCCTGTACAGATGCCCCTACCCACCTAGTCATCTAAAACTACCAACCAACCCACCTACACACCCAAATAGGCTCATAGTTCCCTGCACCCAACAACCTATATGTATCCACTTATGCAGACAAATCCACCACCATTCTCTGCCTGTGCATATATTATGTACACATTCAGATACACACATTATATACAAGCCCTGATTATACATGGTACTTATATACAATCTGTAGACATGTGTGCAAGAAATCTATGGTTTTTGAATAGTTTAGTATGTTGAGAATTGTGTTTTCCTGTTTTGGTGAGAAAGACAATGTGAGATATCAAACATACGCACATGCAAGCAGGCACACACATCCACACTTCAGCCTTGATTATATTTGTAACCATCGCTCTCTAAGCCCTTCTTATTCTTAATTTTAATACTTCTCTATTATTGCATCAAGATCACATATGACATAAAATTTACTTATTACTGACATTTCTTTTAGGAATAATAAATCAAAGCTGAACTATAACATAATCTGTTGACCATAATTCAACTTGGTATAGTGTTAAAGGGCTTAAAAGGGCTGTTGCAGTAGACAGATTGTTAGCAACTGAATAGTTGAAAAGTTATGTTAAATTAAAAAGTTTGTTATTTTGACAAATTAACTTAACAGGCTTTATTGCTATGCTGTCGTAGTGTTGTAGATAGCAGGGGTAAAGGCAGCATCTAGGGGAAGTGAGAGCTGCTGTGAGAGCTGCTGTAAGGATTACATCCCACAACTTTTTGTGTTCAGCTGCACAAAATACATCCACTAAATTTGTTGCTGACAAGTTCCATATAATGGTCAACTCAAAAGAAATATTTGCAAGTCAGCTATTAAAGGAACACTATAGTCACCTAAATTACTTTAGCTAAATAAAGCAGTTTTAGTGTATAGATCATTTCCCTGCAATTTCACTGCAATTTAGGAGTTAAATCACTTTGTTTATGTTTATGCAGCCCTAGCCACACCTCCCCTGGCTATGATTGACAGAGCCTGCATGAAAAAAACAACTGGTTTCACTTTCAAACAGATGTAATTTACCTTAAATAATTGTATCTCAATCTCTATATTGAACTTTAATCACATATAGGAGGCTCTTGCAGGGTCTAGCAAGCTATTAACATAGCAGGGGATAAGAAAATCTTAATTAAACAGAACTTGCAATAAAGAAAGCCTAAATAGGGCTCTCTTTACAGGAAGTGTTTATGGAAGCCTGTGCAAGTCACATGCAGGGAGGTGTGACTAGGGTTCATAAACAAAGGGATTTAACTCCTAAATGGCAGAGGATTGAGCAGTGAGGCTGCAGGGGCATGTTCTATACACCAAAACTGCTTCATTGAGCTAAAGTTGTTCAGGTGATTATAGTGTCCCTTTAACAGTCTGTTGCAAAGCTGCATTTTGTGACTCGCAAACCCAGTTGCTCTTAGCACAAAATGATTAAAAGATTGCGTCATTAGTAATCTTCATGTCCAAACACTACATTAAGAAAGATTCAAGTGGGAGCTGCAAGTGGGAGTTTTAAAGTTTCCAGAAAACATGTTGGCAGTCATTTGCCTTTCCCCACACCATGTGTGATGATGTGTGGTTAAAAATGTTATGGATTCAACCTTATTATTATTACAAGTGTTCATCATAAGTCATATGGATAGTCATACTGTTGCCAGAACATTATTAGCCATTAGGAGACCCTATGGATGGCTGTCTACTGCCCAGGATTAAACAGGGATCCTAAAACCATGAATTGTTTGCACCATTAACCATCAATATGTGAACAATGAATGTGTCTTAATCAAAATACATGGCGAAAAGTAGCCTACGTGGTCTAAATCTATTTCATTCAATTTGAAAGACACTGTAGCTTCTTAAATGGAAACTAGTTTTGTTTTAGACGGCAGATGGTTGAAACACGGCCTTCTTAAAGTTCCTCAGTAAAAGATATTTGCCTTATTTTTTCAGGATGTAAACCCACGTCAAGATCCTTTCAACCTTCTGACAGGGAATGTCATAGTTCTTTAATTGCAAAAGGACGTTCAATGGCAGCATTATCTAGACTGTGATAACAGAAAGGAACATTGTTAGATCTTAACAGATAAATATATACTGCTAAATAAATATACATTTACTTATGTCTTACAGATAAAACAAATATGTATATGTATTAAAATATAAATAGCAGTTACAAGTAGAAAAATCCTTATTTAAGAATAACCAATGCACTTTCTATTTTCCACCATCTGTCTTGTTTATCAGAAGGTCACAGAGTGACCTGATGTCATTTTATGTACTGTCAGCTGTCAACCTAAGTGACTGGCAGCTCAAATGGGTTATATAACAATGCCAATGTGGCTCACCCTATTCAGCCCAATGATTCACAGGATCTCCAGTCACAAACAGCTTCTGTTCTCTTGTTTTAGCAATTTTCCCAGACACAAATGGCTTTATTATCGACAAGAATTTATCTACAGTAACTGCAAACCGATCTGTAGTAAATACAGTGCTTTTCTCTGCCAATTACTAGAATGGCAACATCCTTAAATCCAAAAATTAAGCTCAGCTTTAGAAAAACATATTTCCTAAGGCTTGATAATTGTTAGGGTTATAATGCCGTCTACAGCATATATTACACATTTGGAATTTGATTTTGATATTTAATGAAATACTCAGTTAATATATATTTTAAAAAATATTTAACTGTGTATTTTTGCAGTATATAGAATTTTTAAAACATGCATTTGGCATGCTGCAGCCAAAGACAAATCGAGTACAGTGTAACATAACTTATAGACACTATTACTTGATGTAGTTGTTCTGGTGAGTATAATCATTCCCAGAGAAAATGCCCCCTAGGGACACCTCCTGTGGCCACTCCTTAGATGGCCACTGGAGGTGCTTCCTGGGGCAGTGCTGCACAGTAGGCAGCACTGCCATTCAGCATCTCCACGCTCTTGATTCAATGCATCTCTGTGAGGAGGTGGAGGTTGGCCAAAACATCCCACCTCCTTGACAAATTCAGCCTATCCAATGCTTTCCCTTGGCTAAAAATCGTATATTCTGATTATGTCATCAAGGAGGCAAATCTGGGGCAGGGCCAGCGCCGGCGGACCATAATAAGGAGACTTGGGGTGGGGACAGGTCATCTAAATGGTGGTTTTAACACTATAGGGTCAGGAATACATGTTTGTGTTCTGGACCCTATAGTGTTCCCTTGAATCATTGAGGTTCCAGATTCTTGGGGACAAACTGCTAACTTGTTTTTTCTAAAATCCAGAAGCACTTCTATAATATGTCTTCCCCTGATGGTCTAAAGTTCTTTCTTTTTCTTTTATTTTTTTCTACCAGACATGGTATTTGTTATGGATAGGTAAATGTTCTAGCTGCAAACTTTATGCCTATTGAAGATTAAATAAACTCTGTCATTATATGTTCTTTCAGTACCACTACACATGTCACTTAGACATTTACAGATTACTCTTATTTACATTTTTATATCCGCAATCTGTGTTCAGCACCTTGTAATTTTAAGCAATATGTATATGAGTTCCAGCTTGAAGTATATGCAGCTCTGACAAAATTTGTTTGGTAATGTATGCCAAATCATCAATACTGTATAAATTCACAATTTTTTATCAACGTGCTGCAACAAACAGGGTGTACTCCAGGGAATGTTCCAATTGTACCTATGCACCATAAAAGGAAGGCAGATATTTTAGGAGGATTGAATGTAGGGCAATCTTGCTACTAGCGACTACATTACAATATACAAATAATGTTAACAGCTTTAAAAAAAAAAAAATTGAAAATACTTTCAAGTAAAGCAACTTACATGTAAAAAACTACAAAAACATTCCAATATAAAACAACAGATTTTGTGGCACTGGCGCTATGTTTGTACGCTAATTATAGTAGACAATGAAACTGGATGCAATCAAAATTAATGTACGTTTTCTGTGACTACTTGTGTGATAATTCCACTTTAGGGATCTGTTTAATTTATTAGTAGTTGGTTTAATTTTTAATATACTTCGAAACAATGCAAATGACAGGGATTCACTATATTTTCTATTTCTCTAGCTAGAGGATGTTGAAGGTTATTTAGTTGTTAATTTCTAGCACAGTGATGACTAACCTTGGCACTGCAGATGTTTGCGAGCTACATTTACCTTGATGCTTAGCCACCATGGAATGTAGAATTCAATATTTGTTTTATTTTTTTCAATAGAGTCAGTCAAACAAAACGTTCTGCTTAAAGGGACACTGTATGTCCCCAGACCACTTTATCTTTATGAAGTTTTCTAGGAGCCATACCTTTCATTTTAATACTGCAATGTAACGCATCCCATTCTGCAGAAACTGTACTGTTTCATACTGACAGCCACTAGACGCACTTCCGGAGAAATACCCAAGTGAAACATGTTGATTTCAATCAGATGGTTTCGTAGAGACCATCTGATTGGCACAGAGTTGCATTTTTACCACACATGTGTACTAGTCTCACAATGATTTCCTATAAGAATACATTGGATTTTCTAAGATCCTAAAAACAAATGATCTCAGCACAGGAGCCAGGGTCAGCCGAAGAGAGAGCAGCATAGCTGCTTTCAAACACTTGCCCAAATAGTACTGATTCCCGTATCAACCTGTTTAAAAACTGCTGGCCAATAGCACTGATTCCTGTCTACTAATCTGGCTGCTGTAAAGTCAATGAAGGTTTGTCTTAAAATCTGTGTAAGACTGAGTGGACCAGCTGGCACCGCCAGCCTGTTACCACATGCCAAGCAATCCTTCCTGGACTGTATGGTGGCTGTTAGAGAACTGAAGGAGGTGCCAAAAACAGTTTAACCACTGAAGGTAAGAGGAAACCCAGGCTGTTCTACCCCTATAACATAGTATTGGAGTATTTCTTGAATGTAATAAATATGCTGACTTTTTTTATTTTGTGTCATGTAGAAAAAAAATATATATATATACATATATATATATATATATATATATATATATATATATATATATATATATATGTGGAAAAGGACAATAAACCAAGTTATAGTTATAACAGTGGTGGCATAAGTCGGTTGTGGTATGCCGAAACCGATGTTCGGGTAGACCTGTAAAAAGAGGGCAAAAAGTTTAACAGATGAACACTTTAATATGTGTTGACCTTACATAACCATTAATTTCCATTCTTGCCTCAATTCCCTTTCCGGTTGAAGGATGTATCGGGTGTGTACACATGATTACGCCCCTACCAGTCATTGATGATGTGTACTGGGATATTTACTAGAAGTTGCAGAAGCAGCTATGTTTCTAAAATAATTATCTGATTACATTTGAAGATAGAATCCAAATAGTTATGGTGTTCTTGACTGGTTTAAGGTTGATCCTGATTATAGAGGTTGTAGTTTGGCAGCTGTGGGTTGTGCCTGGAGGAATACCTGTTATTGATGACGAGGCTTTGGCTGCTATGTTGTGACGTTGTATGTATATGCCAACAATGTAACTGCTGTGTTGCTGCCAGCCAAGAATTTCATAATTAACCTTGTCGACATATTTTATGGATGTAAGGTTAAAGGACCACTCTAGTGCCAGGAAAGCATACTCGTTTTCCTGGCACTAGAGTGCCCTGAGGGTGCCCCCACCCTCAGGGACCCCCTCCTGCCCGGCTCTGGAAAGGGGAAAGGGGTAAAAACTTACCTTTTTCCAGCGCTGGGCGGAGAGATCTCCTCCTGCTCTCCTCCTCCGATCCTCCTCTTCTCCTCCCCGTCGGCTGAATGCGCACGCGCGGCAAGAGCTGCGCGCGCATTCAGCCGGTCACATAGGAAAGCATTCACAATGCTTTCCTATGGACGCTGGCGTGCTCTCACTGTGAAAATCACAGTGAGAAGCACGCAAGCGCCTCTAGCGGCTGTCAATGAGACAGCCACTAGAGGACATAGGGGGAAGGCTTAACCCATTCATAAACATAGCAGTTTCTCTGAAACTGCTATGATTATGAAAAAATGGGTTAACCCTAGAAGGACCTGGCACCCAGACCACTTCATTAAGCTGAAGTGGTCTGGGTGCCTAGAGTGGTCCTTTAAATCAAGAAAAGGACCTACATTGCTCACTGTGCCTAAAGAGGTTAAGCTACACCTCATAACAAACCCAAAGAAGTTCAATGCAATTGTCTGTTGCTGTATCTTGTGTACTGGGATTTGCCAGTATTTTTTTGCTAGACTGCCTCTGTAGATGGGATTGGCTTGGTATTACATATAGGCCCCCTTTCAAAGAGCACAGCTTAAACCTTTATGGACACATGTCTCTTTTCATTCTCATTTTTCTTATAAATTCTGCTGTGGCTTATTATACAAATACACTTCTTAATAAAGCATTAACCCAAATGCAATGACCAGGTGTCGAGGGCAAAATGGAATATCAAATAATCTCCTCTGCAGCCTTTGCAGGGCCAATGCTATTGAAGTGCTGCCACAAGAGGATGCTGTACCTCTTCATGGGCCAGTGGGAAGATGAATAGCCCAGTGCACCCTATGGAGGATGCAGAGTACAGGCCGAATATATTCATCCTGCAAGCTCCAGCCATTCAGAGTGTTGCCACAGGTTACCACAGCTCTGATACTACACAATAAATACCGGAACTCGCAAGAGAAATAATCTCAATTTGTACCAGGAAGAGGCGTGGACAAGAATCTATCATTGGAACATCAGGGACCAGAATGTCCCCTCCCCCTAGTCTATGTAAGTAGGAATTAGGGAGGGAGGAATAAATTTCATTTAAAAAATAAAAATAATAATATTAACAATTAAAACATTAAATTATGCAAAGGCACACACACCATAAAGCCTCTACCCCACCCCACACATTCTCACACACCCATAGACACACACCCTAAAAGCATTGTGCACACACATACTATACATCTAACAATACATACACACTACATACCTTACACATAACAGCCTGAAGACATACCTACTCTCTACAGCCCCTACACACACTACATTATTATTATTATTATTATTATTATGTTATTTATATAGCGCCATCAAATTCCGCAGCACTTTACAATAGGTGGACGAACAGACATGAAGTTGTAACCAGACAAGTTGGACACACAGGAACAGAGGGGTTGAGGGCCCTGCTCAATGAGCTTACATGCTAGAGGGAGTGGGGTAAAACGACACAAAAAGGTAAGGATATTATTAGACTAGTGACAGTTGCAGAAGAGGAATCAGTCAGGAGCTATTAACAGTTTAATTGATACGCTTTTATGAAGAAGTGGGTTTTTAGCGATTTTTTGAAGGAGTGGAGACTGGGTGAGCATCTAACGGAGGAGGGTAGTGAGTTCCACAGGAACGGTGCAGCCCTCGAGAAATCTTGAAGGCGAGCATCAAAGGGTGGAGTAAGGACAGACGTAAATCTTCAGCAGATCTTAAGGGCCTAGATGGGACATACTTGTGTATAAGGGAAGATAGATAGGTGGGAGCAACATTATGTAGCGATTTGAAAGCAAGAACCAGAATTTTAAATTTTAAATACATCCCATGCACACAACCATATTACTACACACACCTAAACTACATCTTCTGTACACACCAACCACATCCACTTAAAGAGACACTATAGGCACCCAAACCAATTCATGTCATTGTAATGGTCTTGGTTCACTGTTCCTGTCCTCTTAAGCCTGCAGCTGAAAGCATTGATGTTTTATAGATTTAAGACTGCCTCAAGTTGCTGTCTAGCAATGTGTCTTATAAACCCCCATAGATACCCCCTCATGATGATGTTGGAAGCGGCGGTGACAGAGGGAGGGACCTCAACACTTAGTATAAGGTGAATGTTTAAGGGGTTATTTAACCTTTCTTGCTGCATGGGGGGGGGGGAGTTCGGGAACAAAGGGGGAAGAGTGATCATATAGTGTTAGGAAAACAGCTTTGTATTTCTAACGCTATAGTGTTTTTTTACCAAAAGTTACAGCCCCCACATGTGCAAACACACACTCCCTACAGCTTTGAACCACATATACCACACCACAAGCACAACACAAAAAAAAGATATATTTACACACACACACTAGACCACAAACTGCCCCCTCGACACTCAAGCAACACACAAGCCTCCAAATGTATTTACAATAGTCTTCCTGACCCTTTGCTCATCTGGAGGGTCCTATGGAGACACTAGAGATAATATTACAGCAAAAGCAGCACAATAATGTGTTGAAATTTGCACAAGGCTAACAAAGGGCATTATGCCCTTATTATGCAAGAGCATTTCAGCAGGGTTCTTTGCATGGGCTGGAAAAGCATTGAACTAATGTGCTCACTTTGGGTGGAGGGGTGTGCTTGTCATTAGTGTTGCCCCTGTGATGTGAAATGCCCATGCTGAATTTTTGTACCAGTACAGCGCTAGTCTAACCATGGATGGCCTTTCTTTCTTGATCTGAGTTTTTGGTACATACTCTCCTTTTCTACACAGATTGCCTAGATGTCATATACTCTTTCTTTGCATTATTTCAGGGGTCTTCTCATCTCCTGTGAGATGTTAATGCAGTTTTACATACAGATTTTTTATTTATTTACATTTCATGTACTTCTGATGTTCCTTTTATAGACAATACATCCTTTCTCCATTCTCTCTCCCCAAACATCACTAATCCACTTCACTTTTCCACTAGCTGTGTGATATGCTAATTAAGATCTAATTTTTGTGTAAATTCTTAAACTCTTATCAACCAACCAATCAGAACGTGAGCTCATTGGAGCAGGGCCCTCACCACTTTCTGTACTCATACGTCCAATCTGTTGCAACTACTTGTTTGTACTACCTGATTGTACAGAGCCGCACAACATGCAAACACTTTATAAATAATAATAATAATAATAATAAAAGAAAAATCTAACTCTAATCAAAAATATTAAAGATAAGGGGGGATTTTGTATGTATTGTTTTTTAAATAAATTAATATTAAAAAATCCCCATAAATTAATACATTCCAGTAGCAACTTAACTGTTAGTTAATGTAGAGTCTGAAACCAAATAACAAGTAGTTGAATACAAAGGTGAATATATGGTGCTTATTTGTGTGAAAACTTAAAAAATAGAACAATTTAAAAGACCCAATGAAACACCTCGTACATGTAAGCACCTTGATCTTTATGTAGAGTCTGGCTGAACATGATGTATAATCACAGTAGAATATCATAGGACATTTTTAGATGGAATTAAAAACAAACAAAAATAAAACGCACACAACAATTGTGCCTACTGTTTCACAGTGTGACATCACCATTACTATTGGTGAGACAGAGGGCACCAAAAGCTATTGAAGGATAAACATATAGCAAAAGTGGTGTATACAAGCATTAGTTTTATACTCGATTGTTAAACACCCCCTCACTATAAGTAGTATGCTGTGATGTCATAGAGAGGAGAAAAGTTCACATATCATCTTGGTGAAATATTGTCTGTGTGCAAACAGTATAAAAAATTATATATAAAGAAATATATTACGGAAACGTGAAGCAGATGTATGCCATTATATTAACACATGTATTATGGTGTATCATGTAATGGTACACTGTGGGGAATCATAATGAATAGTTTGAAATACAATAAGGTGCATTGTTGATGTTTGTTAAAATAAAGATATTCAATTTATAATAAAGGGATTAAAAGCTTAATTCATGGCTATGTTAATATTTGTCTGCAACTACACAGATAAATGGCAAATGCACCTTATCACATTAAACACCTGCCCATAGAAGCTCCACTGCTGAGATCTCCGTGGGATTGTATGTTTTATAGAGCTTAAACTTTAATTTCTCCAAATAATGATATCATTCATATACAGATATAGATACGCCCTCCTCTCTCTCTCAAACTCTATCCTGAAATGAGTATTGTGGTGGCAAGTAGAAAGCAAATATGGGATTAATTACCATTTATACACCACAATTTTATTCCTTGTCATTTAGTGAAAAGAAATAAAATGTTGTTTGCTGGGTATAGCTAAAGAATGTTAGTATATGCTTTTATCTGTAGCAACTAATGGAGTGTGAGATATACCTCATGCAAGTGTTTTTGTACTTCCAACTCGGCAAAATGTCTTGGAGTCTCAGGTAATTAAAAAAATATTTCCACAGGTGTAGACAGTCTTAGACAAAATGTTAAACAGAATTGAATTATTTATTAAACATATTTTATCTTTCTCTCATTTTCTCATTATTTTAAGATATTTCGGGAAGTCTAGCCTCTGCAGCTGGTGCTTACAATAGCAAAGCATAAAAGTACCATAACAGGGTTGTTTCCTGCATGCTAGGGAGTGTTGAGCATGATTTATTAAAGAGTAACTACAGCCAAAGTTGTCATAACCACTGTAATGGCCAATTAAACATTTGGACGTGTATATGTTATCTAATAATAATTAAGCAAAGACTTATGTTACATCAAAATGTAATCTTTGACCATTTAAAGCATGGTTGAACAATATCTCCCATAATGCACTTCAAACATTTACCTGAAGATAGTAAGGTAGTAATTTGATAACGGTTGTACCAAAATGAAAGAGCATAAACTTAGTGCATCAGAAATAAATGCTACGGTGGAAAGTCTGTGTCTTTAGAAAAGTTATTTTTTAAATATCTGCTCTGCATCTATCATAAAACCATTTTCAAAAAAGACCAATTAAGTGTCTTGCAGAACCCAGGACTAAGGTTGCTATACATCAATCAAGCAATATACATTATTATGTCCTTTAAACCACAACAGTAACAGTTGAATTTAAAAGTGGTTACATTTGGTAACTGACTGATTGCAGATCATGCTGTTAACTTACCGTGACAGATCAATTTAAAAAGCTGACTCGACAAGCAGAAGATCAGGGACTAAAATTCTACAATATTTTCTTGATTTTTGGCGTAATAGTGGAGGAATTAACTAAATCCTTTTGACCTGGTGCCATTACTATTTATTCCCTTTTCAGTGATCACGTTTCACTCTTTTAAAGTCCATTTGTGCAATGCTCTATGTAGCCAACATTGTAAGGGGAATCTTTATATTATAAATCTATTGCTGACTAACTTGCACTTATCAGAAGTGCCATTTAACTAAATCATTTAACTGAACTCATGGTAAGGGAAAATGCACAATGTATTAAATAAATGCATGTTCTGCTTTGTGTCTAACTTTACAAATAGCCCTTTAAATCATCACAGTGAAGTATGGGATATTCAATTCTATTGAGCTGATCATATTTTTTGAACTGACCAAAATTATTTATCAAATTTACAATGATTTAACAAATTATTCTCTAAATATATTGAGAAACGTAGATAATAACGCTTATTTTATAGACAGAAATCAACCAGTGCTGGATTAAAGACTTTAAGGACCTGGGGTGGATGGTCATGATGGCCTAATGCCAGAATTTTAATCTATACAAAGCAATATATATATATATATATATATATATATATATATATATATATATATATATATATATATATATGATCATGTTGTAAGTGGGCATATGTAGGCCTATGTCTGTTGTTGTTTAATTGAAGAATTTTAACAGGAGACATTGTACATTTATGCATAGTATATCATCAAAAGATAAAAAGCAATGTACTAGTCGGTCACAAAGCAGCATGCTCTGTTATGTGTTGAACCAGTTCAATAAGTTAAAATATTATGAAGGTATATACTGTTAAATTGAACTCACCTGAACTCCAATAGAAGCTGGATTAAACTATGCATGAGAGAACTAAGCCAAAAATAGGGAACGAGGGAAATGAAAGAGGGAAATGAAAAGAGAAAAGGAAAAATTGAGAGGGATTGAAAAGAGAAATGAGGTTCATGGGGATCAAGTAGGGATGCTCGTAACGTACTCTGATAGAATTTGGCCTGGGGTTCCCAAATGTTTTTTCAATTTGGAGAGGGTATCCATTAATTTATGAGCCCTTTCCTTAAATATGCATTTTGAAGGGGGATGAGAATTGGTTGTGTTGAAGTATGAGATTTCTTCTAATATTTGGTTCATTCTGGCTGCTTGAAGGATGTGTAAAAGTTAAATGTTTCTGTGCGCCTTTTAATGATAAGGAAACACATCCAGAAGGAAGTTTCCTGGTTATAAGAGGAGTAGGATTTTTGTGTTGTTGAAAATTAGTTTTAAGACAAACAATGAACAATTACAAAATATATGTAAAATAATATCAGGATATTCCCCACACTTTCAATAAAGCCATAAACACTAGAGATAGATATCAACAAGACATGTAGGCACTGTTGAAGAATGCATTTTGTCTTTGATTCCCAGTGAGCCATGTATTTAGATGTGCCATGTATCATGGTGATTGCTGTTTGCCATGTGGAAAACTAACACATTTTCAAAAGTTCTCTCTCTCATTGGTACAAGTACAGAAGTTTAAAATTTTAATTAAGATTCATGAGGGAGCAATAATACACTTAGAGCAGCTTAATGCTCTTTGTATGGTTAGCGCTTAGTAAGCAATATGTTGTCAGCCTTGGTGATGGCTGTTTATCTTCAGTTTAAACTGTTTAAGTCCAAATAGAAAATTGCTGTCAAAAAAGCAGTGTGCAAATTTAAGAAGCATGTAGTTTTGCAGCTTTGTGTGCCTGTATGTAAATATATGCATATGTGGCTGCATGAGTTGATCTATAAATATGTCTGTGTTTGTTAGCTTTTATATGCAATGACATGTTTTTGAACCTGAATGCAAACACATGTATGTTCAAGGTGGTGTCAGTGGAAGGGAGGTATGTGTATACTTTCACGTGTGTGAATGGAAAGGGTAATTATTTTGTGGCAACATGCATTATATGTATACAGAGACTGTATACCTCTGTATAAATTTATGTATATCTGCAACACATAGAAAAACACAGACACTCACAAAAATATATACACACATACACAATCATATAGAAGAGAACATTTAGATTAACATATACACACACAAACACAGATTAACTCTTCTACTAACACCACTCTCAATGAGCCAGCTTTTCCCCTGCCCTGGGTGCTCCCAAATGCACGTTTCACAAGGCAGCGCAGGCAGACATATTCTTCTCTTTGATCCTCATCCATGTAGCCACATATTCAGAACTCTCCCCCCGATGCACACATACTGTACACTTTCTTTCTGTCTGTATTCCCACAGTGTTCCAGGCATTTCCCTGTGATAAAGGTCAGGGGTAGGGTATTCAGGCAGTGGACAGAAGGGGTTGGGTTATTATATCAGTCCAAATGGATTGCATGCCAGCTTCTAAAATTATGTATAGGCAGCACATGTTCTAATATACAGCAGTCAGGAACCTAATTGTTATACAGCTGCTTGAGCCTATCAATAAGCATGGGCTTGGAGCTGGTGCTTCAATATCCCCTATGTTATCTGACCCAGAAACCACCTTTTACAGAAAAGCACTGAGAGCCCTGCCTGCTAGTTTAGAATACAACAGATAATCTGTAATAAAAAAATAAAACAAAAGTTTTTTTTAGACTTGCTGCTGGAATAAATTGTAGTAAAATGGGTTATGTATTTATCAGTCCTATTGCTTAATATTAAAATACAGATAGATTTTTCAAAGTTAAATTAAAATGAATGATGTGTATTTTCATCTGCAAGTATTAATTTGAGAAATCTAGAAGTAGAAGAAAGAAACTGCAGGATTCATTTTAAAGGTACATATTAAATATTGCCCTGTGTTGTGGCCAGAGGGAGAGAAACAGGAAATTAAAAATACAATTTATGGAAAACTCTGGAACAATTCCATGAGTATGAGTAACTTAAACTCCTCTTTCAATTAGATCTCCCAGTACTGCTATCATTGATTATTTCATAAAGAGGCATACATAATCTGTTGTAATTTCTGTATTTTCACTCTTATTGCAAAGTAGGACATATGAGGTTTACGTGCAACACGCAATGATTGTGCTTATGTGTGCCATTTTGTAATGCAACAATTGGGTATTATGCCTTACCTTTATGATATTAGTATAATTAATACTACGTTTGATGATTTATAAATTTTTCATGTTCTATATATGTTAGTTTCATGTCATGTTCTATATATATTAAGCATTTATATGCCTTAATAAGAAATCAAATTACATTAGCTGTGTGAGTGTATTTAAAGGGACACTGTAGGCACCATAACTGCTTCATCCCATTGAAATGGTGTCTGGAGTCTCCTGGCGCTGTCCTTCCATTCAGTGTTAACAAGGTAACTAACTTTCAACTATTTTGTGCTAGCCTACTAGCCATGTGACTATACAGTGATTTTACCAGAATAATAATCCTATATTAAATATCTTCTATGCAAAAATATTGATTTAACCTGTTTATTTTTTACATAACTGGCAACCACCTTGCTAAATTCTATCATTTGCTACATGTTCGCAAAAGCGATTGTAATGGACCGTTTCAGCAGAAAAGGGGTAAAAATCAGTTTAGGCGATAATCCCCTTTTCCCAGACAGGCACAGCTACTGCAGAACACCAAACTCCCGAACTGGATACAAAATAGCACTCCAAACTGGAACCTCATGAATAGCTGCTAGCAGACGAACAGAAAAAGCATACATCAGCTTACACTCCTAGCAATCAGTCTCCAACAGCATACAGTGAATCGCCCCAAGAACGAGACAAGGCTCCGTGTTGAGGGTCAAGCAGTGGTCTCATGTCTGGAACACCCAGCCTGCTTTTTATTACAGTTGTGCACATACAGGACACACCCAGGGGGAGGCATAAAACAACCAATCAAGTAACAGTACAACCCACACATCCCCTCCCCTCAGATAAGCAATTAACATAATTATTACATACAGTAAAAATACAGTTTCCACACATACTCGGTAACTTTAAAACCATACATCACATTCACATAAAAATACATATCCACAATCAATCCATTCAAGGGAGCAACATATTAAAAAATGAATCAGACCAGGGGTTCAAAAGTTAGTAAAGTATCTTTTAAAACCCCTGTCAGCATGGCTAAATCTGGCTGACACAGGTTTTACAGAGGCCTCTATCCTGGAGACAATGGGGGGAAGTAATCCAATTATCCAGGGATAGAGGCAGACTCCATTGAGCACATGGTGACACAAAGACAGTAAAACACTTTAAAATACATAAAGTTACTTTTTATACAAAACACACAGACATGTAACATATCCCCAGATAGCTGGGATCTGAACGCACAAAACTACCGAATAGCGCGCAGATCGTATTCACACAGTTCAATTGCCATGGAGCTAAAGTCTTTCATTATATGAATAGGCTCCATGGCATAGCTATCTGGGGGTATCACCGCTCACACAGGGCAAGTACCGAATGGCCCCACTGTGTTTAAAGGGCCAGAATGAGTGACATGCACTCTGTTAGGGCCGAATATGTTTAAAAGGGCCCAATCTCCCAGGGACCATAATCACATGGAAGCAGTCCTCTCCAGGCCCAAGTGGCGAAGGGCACTTCGTCACAGCGATATAATGGTAATGTTATGTATTTCTACTTCTGCTGAGTTTCTCTACTTGTTATATCTCATTACTGATCCGTAGGTATGCCCCTTCTTGGTCTCTCCGCTCTGTCCATGACATTCTCCTGTCTGCTACTCGCACCCATATGGCCAACTCACGCTTGCAGGAATTCTCGTGGATGGCTCCTTTCCATTGGAAGAGACTGCCTACCACCATCAGACTCTCCCCTAGTCTTCAATCATTTAAAAAGTACCGGTACCTCAAAACCCATCTCTTCAGGAAAGCTTATGGCCTCCCAGAGTAATCGCTACCTTCCGTCCCTTGCTCTCTCCTAAAGGGCAGCACTTCTCTCATCCAGCTCTGCTTCACTCCCACCTTGTTTGTTTGCTATCTTCTGTCCTATTGTGTTTTATCAACCCATCTGATAATATTGTAAAGTGCTACGCAAAATGCTGTTGCTTTATAAATGCCAAAAATAATGTTTCATGGAGTAAAACCCTAACACGCAGAGTTTAGGATAGCAAGGAACGTACTAAGGAAATATAAACATCTTAAGGGGCCTTAGAGTGGCCAGACTCAACGTTAGATTGGGTAAAGTGTAGTCGAAGTACGAGCCAAGATCAGGGTAACGGAGAGAATGCAAAAACGAGAACTAGCCAGAGTCAGGTACATGGTAAAAATCAGAAGGGCAAAAAAGACAGGCAAGGGTTAAAGAGAAACTCAGAGTCAGGAAACAAACCAAGGTCAACACCAGAATACAATACAAATCACTAGGAATGCACTAAAGGATACTGGGAACAGAAATCATACTAGGGCATAGAATCTAGGGCCAGGTAAGTTGAAATACATTTATTTTTAATTTGATGAGTCCACGTCATGCCTGCACCCAAAAACATGCGTGAATGGGGGCGCCAAAATAACGTGGGCCAATGGGAGCCGACCGCAAGGCGATGCAAGCAGCGTTCCCAATACTGTACGGGCTGCGCCCGATCAGGCCAACCCCCGGAGCGAATAGGGAGGGGGGAGCATGACTGCTGCCCTGAGGGGTTGGCATAGCAACCAAAAGGATACAGTTGGTTTTACAGTTGAAAGCATGGAATTCTGGGAAAAATTACCAGACTACTGGTGAACAATGCAGAGGGAGCCTGGCTGCGCCCGATCAGACTGTTCAGTGTGCGGCGCGCCAGGAGTTTTCGTGCTGCATGTGGCTCTCCTGAAGTGCTTGAGCCACGTGCGGTTCGATCGGAGTACCCCTGCAAGGTAAGTACTGTTACATAATGATAATAATAATCTTTAACTGGTTACTGGGTTTCATACATGGGTGATATTCTGCTACAAAAAACAAATCTTCACATTTTTTTTTAGAGACAATGTCATATGATTTGCCAAGTTTTTAGTTGTCTGCTTGGAGATTTTTGTTTGACTGGTAATTTCCCACAGTTTGCTAGTGTTTATTCAGTACTATATCTTAAAATGTGGGGAAAATGGAATTTGTGGAATTAAATCACTGCGAGAGTTATCTAATATATTTATAGCTTGGCTAGTCTTTGTATTTTATGTAAACCTGCTCAGAAGACAGGGTATTTGAAACATAACTATGATAATGTGTATTGGGATTTAGAAAATATTTTGGTAGTATTTCTATAGCAGCAATCAGTTGACACACAGACAATTTAGGTTATCGTTATTATTTTTTTCTTATATACCACAAACATGTTCCTCTATGTTCTACAATATGTACATTTACGTTGAAGGCCATACAATACATGGAAGAACTAGTAAAAAGGTAAGCCGTGTATTGCCCATGAACCCAAAATGTAGCAAGAACACATACAAATGCAAAGTGCAAGGTAAAATGGCCTGTGAGCTTTCAATCTAAATGAGATAACAGAAAGTGAGAAACTTGATCGTATGAATTACTGTAAAGGTGTAAGATGGTAAAGGCATACTATAGTGCCAGGAGTAAGAAACTGTATTCCTGGCACTATCGCTCCCTCCCTCAGCCTCCCCCTTCACCCCCCCCCCCCCCACCTACACGTTAAATAAAGGAGACAGCCACTGGAGACAGACTTAGTGCTGCAATATAAATATTGTAGTTTCTCTGGAACTGCAATGTTTTACATTGCAGCACTAAGTGCAAAAGGAAAACTGCAACCACTATTTGCTTTAAAAGGACACGATAGGCACCCAGACCACTTGAGCTGAAGTGGTCTGGGTGCCTATAATGTCCCTTTAAAGCAAAGAGACAGCCACCAATTTACCAGGAAGTCCTGATTGTGGGATTTCACTGCAAGACATTAAAGATAGATATATTTTTTGAATGTACAGTGAGTCCTCGCAGTGTTCTCTTGCAATATAAAGATTTTTAGAGGCTAAAGGGACACTTTAAGCACCAGAACCACTAGTGTTTAATGTAGTGGGTCTCGTGCAAAGAGACTGCTATTGCAGCCTCAGCAATGCAAACATTTTAACAGAAGGATTAGATTGGCTGAGACCATCAGTAACGATGATATCACCTGGGGGAAGTGGACAGCACACCTGGGGATATAAGGTAAGTTATTCTATTACTACTTAAATAAGCTGAGGGGATGAGAATATCCTTTACATTAAGCATATGTTAACATGGGATCAGTATGCATTGGGTGTAAATAAATATTGGAGTTGCTTGATATACCTGGTTGAATAATAAGGCTTTTCATATTTAGTTTTAAACCTATGAAGTTTGGTGGTGATATATATTATATTGCGCATATAGAGAATCATGCCTAGAAAGTACTAGTAGTGAGATTAAACATGATAAAAATCCTCTGCAATTTGATGCAATTTTTTTTTAAATTACTCTTATGCATCACCTGAATATCTGATAATGGATCTTGGGAATGTAAGCATTGGGCATAGTAATTCCCCCCAAAAATATCCCAGAATCCCCAGATTGACATGCAAATAAAAATAGACCGTAATTGTGTTTCAGACTTTATCCTGCATTTCTGATGGCAGCCGTAGCAATGGAATACTGTTTTAGACACAGTATTTTAAATAAATGATTAGTTTTGATCCACAAAGGCACATGGCCAGGAATAACCCATGAACTGTACAGGTTTGACCTTTTGGTTTTGTTAGCACGATGCCAGTTCTGGACCAGAATTGAAGTTTCTCTATAAGCATATAACTAGGTGCCAAATAAGTAGTGGGGAGACCAAACATGAAAAAAACAAAACACAAAAATTACTGTTATGCATCACCTGGGTATCTCAAGATGGACCTTGGGGAAGTCCACTTTGGATGCCAAGTAATTCCATGTAATCATGTTTCTGCAACTGTCCCAGTTCATAATCACATTACCTGGAAACAGGTTTTCCAACATACACCAACTCGTGGGACATACAATGCGGTGGACAACATAAGTAGTAGAGCATGGGATACAGTGTTTGTTGTGATAAGGTCCTTCTGGGTTCTTATGTACTTTAAAAAAAATCCCAAGTCAGTTAACTTGTCACTCACATATGATTTTTGAAGATGTGAAGAGTACTCTTGACATCTCTTGCTACTTCTCTTAGATATGTTAATTCTCTACTTTGTTGTTAATCCTGGCTGGTGTGCAGATTTGTTTTTTACATTGCAACATGTAACAAATGGTTGCTAAAAATGTACATGGAATTTAGTCACTGTGATTCATAAATAGCAGCAACAATTGTATTTCATATATGACTTGCAGTAGCAGCACAATTCAATAAACTAAACAATGTTCTTTTGAATACTCCTGTATTTTAAAGGTTTGATATAGGTAGTAACAGGGACAGACTAAGAAGGTCAAACACTTCATAATTGCCATAAGTTTGTAATGCCTTGAGTATGCATGTATTATACTTACATAAGTTTGACTTTTTATGTTGCAATAAAACACAGCCTATGTCCTTCATTCAATAGAAAGCCTTTTAGATGTTGAGATCTTTGTTATGATAATGAAGTAGCAGACATTTCCAATTCAAGGTTGTTTGATCACTGGTCATCGCCAGCTACTCTGGTATATTCTCCCCAGAGTCCTTCTACTCTTTTAAACTTGTAATTTAGTTGGTGTCTCTATCAATTTGCTGTGGACATTAAATTAGAAGTGACTTTTTTTTATTCAATCACATGTGGATGAAATGAGCAAGGATGTAATCTTATACCGACCTACTAGCATTCTGATCTACAGGAGTTTATTTAAAATGGTGTATTCACACAGGGGCTTTATCTATATATGGATCATTTTCTTTGCACAGTTAAAAAAAAAATAATTGTGTATGTGAATACCAAAGACAGGCAAATGTCACAGTAGGTTAAAAATGCTTAATTGTCATTTGTGCTTAAGACATAGACAAGTGAGATTCAAAGAGAACATTGAAAGGTTAAATGATGGCCCATCAGAGGAGAAATTTAGCAGAGATTATAACATATCTTTATAACAAATATGTAGTTTACAAAGTTTAGATATTATTTATCATCTGAAAGCGTATCAGTGCAATGGCTCAGTGGAGCTCAGTGTTCAGTTCATCATGGAGTATCTTGCTACTCTAGATGTCTGTTTAGCCGTTATTCTTAATCCATTTAGTAAAAGGGGTATCAATTAATTAACTACTTGAATACTATAATATCTGGTTATAAGTTGCACTTTTTCTGGTTAGATATGTTTATGCTTGTAAGTTTGTACCCATGTCTTATTGCATCTTATAGGATTGAAAAATAATTACATGATATTTTTCTTAAGCAAACACATGAAATCTGATTTGCAACCAGGGGTGGCTGGTGAATTTTAAATTTGGAGGGGTACTTGACACTACCCCTGAAATTTTACTCTTCCCTCTGACTTGTTAAGACCTCTTAAGTCCATGTATTCAACTCCTGACTTCATGAGTGGCCATGCTCTCTTCAACACCATAAACCTGCAGATACACGCACTTGAGAAACAACTATGTTTAATAAGTCTGATTTTCCCCTAGATGCTATTGCTCAATTAAAAAAAAAGGCAATTTTTTTTGTTTACCACCCCTATGGAGCCTCCACTTTTTGCAGCATTAATGGATTGGATGGAAATAAATGTGCAGGGGTATTGAAAATTGTAGTAGGACTGTATAAAACTAAATACAAATAACAGCTTAATGTATCTTGGAAACTCATAAACTGTGGAGTTTGTTAGGTACTTTACTTAGTAAGAAATACTCATACCAAAGAATAGAGTGCAATTTTGCCCATCTGCTCTGAAATAAGAAGATTTTGGTTGTAAAAAAAAAGGCTAAAAAAACAAAAATTTGTTTACGTATGAAAAAGCTATTCTATATATATAAAAAAAAATTCTTAATAATGGAAGTAAAAATTATTCATAAGTCACATATTCTTCCAAATAAAATTGTTCATCTAATGAGTCTGTACAATGGAAAAGTCACTCAAAATTAGATAGTCATTGATCTGATACAACTAGTGCAATTATTAGCATACATTCTTCTACTTGTGAATTAGTTTCAGTGTTTCCAATGTCTTCAATTAAGAATATTCTCTTTCTAAGTACTATTACAGTGATGTGGTGGTAGCAGAAAAAGACAAACAAAGGAGTTAGAATTGATATTAATTGAGTTATAAGTTGAAATGTAGCATGCCAAAAACCTATTTTGTAGGTTGTTTGAATATCACTATAAACTATGATTACTGTCCATGGTGCTGAACAAGCCGTAATTATGAAAGCAACGCATTAGTGTTAGGAATGCAAAGATTTATTCCTAACACTAAAGTGTCTCGCTGCTCACATGGCCTCCTCCTGTGCCCCCCTTGTCCATGAAAGCAGCTCAATAAGAAGTCTTTGTAAGGCGGGTGCCTTGAGCAGTTGCCTGCCTCTTGAATTTAGCTCTACTGAGCTTAACAACCAGCAGGACAAATTGTCAGATTGACAGCCAGGAGGAATAACACAGTTAATTTTTAAAAAAGTGCCAGTTTATATTGATATCTGCACTTTTTTTGTAAAATGAATAAGAAGACACACTTGTCACCCATAAAGCACTTCAGTAAGCTAAAGTGCTTTAAGAGTCTGGTGTGTCCCTTCAATAATGGAGTGATAGGAGCCCATCTAACAGCTGATTTCTAATTCACCAAATTATAAACTAACAGACTGTGCAGCCAAATACACATGGGGTGTTTTTTGGACTCCTGAGTTCCAAATGTTATCTGTCTTAATAATGGATATAGGCTTTGCATGCTCTGTTATTTAACCCTTTTGTGATGCTTGCTAAACATGGATTACACCAATATAAACAACGGTGATGCTGGATGTTAATGCTAAATTATCAGATTTTTGTAATGACTCCTTAATATAGGTATTACAACCAGTTTGTACCAAGACATAAATTATTAGTCTTATCCATAACATGTTCCAAGAATCCTACTCTGAGATTCACTAAATCACTTTTGATACCTGTGCACTGTGCTTCACTGTAAAGGAAGCTATATACAAGCAGAAGAACAAAACAATTGAAAAGCATCTATTGAATTTCAGAAACCTGCATAACCTTCCAGCAGAACTGTCACCATAGTAACATAACTCTTTTAAGGCTACATTAAAAAAAACACCTTCCTCATATAAAAATATGGGGATTCAGTCATTTGGGCTAACCAAGATTGTTCCGTATGGTTTGACTGAATCTCTGAAAGTATCTCTAAATTCTAGTAGCTGTTAAAAATGTATTTTAACTGCAAAATGAAAAAAAAAACAAGAGTGAAGCCAGTTTGCATGTAACTTAGTTATCTTTATTGTAATGTGCATCTGGGACTTTTGTAACAAGTTACTGTGTATGATATTATTTTACCTCCATTGACCTTTCCTTTTGACATACATATATTTTAACACCTACTCCACATATGATGTCATCTTAGGCATACTTCCAGTCTTTTGCATCAAAACACCAATGATGCAAAGTTGAACATATTTTTTGGAATAGTATCAACACTAAGTGCATACCAGAGCATAATCTGTGACACAGTACTTGTAATTCTAACCTATTTGTAAGGACATATTGATCCTCCATGTAGGCTGGGATTTCAAAAAAGTTTATTTTGTGTGCATTTTCTTTCCTCAGCTTTCTATGTTTTATTAAGCTCATTAAAATAAAATCATTGGTGTTATAAAATAAATAAATGCACTGAATGGTTTATTCACAAAATTCCAAAATGAAAACCAAATTATAAAGTTTAAACTAAAATAGCTAAATTGAAAACAATCTCAAGTTCATCTATTTGTCACAGCTTGGTTAATTAACCTAAATTGTGTCATTCATGTTTTCTATTTGCTCCAATTTAAGTTTTTTCTACATGGACCCCTAAGTCATTATTCTTTGTTTGTATGAAATGCCACAAGGAAAAAATAGTTGGTATATGCCAGCTTGGCAATTACATTTTTGGATCAAAACACACTTTGGAGCAAAAATAATTTAACCATTGGACCATTTGTTTCACGTCACAGTGTTCATAGCATATAGGTTCCAAGAAGGGGATGCCTGTACCTGACACTAACATACCATGTGGACTGTATAAATAACAAGAAAATGTCCATATAAAAATAAAGCTTTTTATACCTTTGAAAGTGGACCTGGCTATTGTAATTTATTACACGGTTTTAAAGTGAACCTTTCATGCTACGTGCTACGCTTCTTTAATACCATCTTCGTTCTGTTCAGACTTGCGGTCTTTTTTTTTATTTGACCAGTTTAGCAAATTATCTTACCTATCACTTCATTGCCATCCAGCATTCTACGGCTTTGTAAGACACATGCAAAAACACAATCTCTGTATTATACCAGCAGCTGCAGAGGGTTTGGGTATGGCATCTATGGACTCATAGCACCATAAACACTACAATGCTATGATGATTAAAGTTGTTTGTGTGAGGTTATTGTACATTTTAATTTAGCTTGAACATTTTATCTTTATGTTGCCTAATGTTTAATACTTTTGATGGGACTGTCTAAATGTAGTGGTCCTGCTTAGCCATTCTGATTTTGTTGCCTGTTGACACCAGGGAATAACCAGTTGGTAGCACAGGGCATCAGTAGGCTCACTATGCAGCAGACACCAAGACTGTGCAGGGAGGTCTTTAACAGTGCTCCCTTCATTGGCCTTTATTTAGGGGACATGCTGGGAGACTGTCTGTCTGTGAGCCTGGCATGCTTGACACCAGGCTCACATTTCTCCATCAGTTAATGGGCCTGCCTTCTTTCCCCCACTAATTCTCCCAGCGGCTATGTTGTGAGGTATGTATTTCTTTGTTGTGTACAAGTGTTATGGAATTATGTCTGTCGCATGTATTCAAAACTACTTTGCTTATGTGTATGATGTCCATGCGCTCATTTGGCTTAATATGAGTCATAACAAAACACACATTGTTGAGCTTTTTAGAACAACCTTAATAAAGTTTAAGGAAAATAATCATGTCATCTTTAATTAACAACTACCTAGAAAAATAGTTCATTTTAATAAACCATTAAGTCATGATCTGGTGCTTCACATGGCATGATTCTTCTTGATTAGGTTAGAGAAAATACTACAAAATAAAGTAATATAGTATTATTCACAGTTCATTGTACCCATTTAGCAAGCATTATCTTATGTTTGTCTTAGCTTTCTTATCATTTTAATGCACACTATTCTAAAATTATATTATTTTTCAGAACAAATTTTTTTTTTTTGCTATATTTCATATATGAGTGACAATAACCATACATTTTGATGAACCTCTTTTTTTTTTCCTTTTCTTAACATAGGTTTTGAAATCTTCCAAGCAATTATGGCAGTTCAATCTGTTATTTGTTATCTGTATTCTAACCTATTTCCTCAAGGTTAAATGAAGATCTAAGTTAGAGATACATTTATGACCCATATAATGGAATCAATCAATACGTTTGGAGAAAGCTTTGAGAAATAAATAGGTGCATGAAAGGAAGCTCTCAATCTATACAAATCACAGCAGTATAACATTCTTTTTAACCCTTACTATAATATTCGTTTTCTGAGTATACAGCAGATCTTTAATTACCGATTTTATATCTTAAACTGATACTGTTTCTTTCACTATCTATATTTTTGCTGTCATTACCGCAATATAAGTGTGGCATTTGCAAATAATTACCTATCCATATAATATTCATATAATATATGTAAAAGAGAAAAATATTAAAACAATTCCGTTACATAGTTACATAGTTAGATAGCTGAAAAGAGACTTGCGTCCATCAAGTTCAGCCTTCCTCACACCTGTTTTTTGCTGTTGATCCAAAAGAGAAAAAAAAAAAAAAAAAAAAAAAAAAACCCCCAGTTTGAAGCACAATTTTGCAACAAGCTAGGACAAAAAAATCCTTATTGACCCCAGAATGGCAGTCAGATTTATCCTTGAATCAAGCAGTTATTACCCTACATTGAAAGATTATATCCTTGAATATTCTGTCTTTGCAAGTATGCATCTAGTAGCTGTTTGAACATCTGTATGGATTCTGATAAAACCACTTCTTCAGGCAGAGAATTCCACATCCTGATTGTTCTTACAGTAAAAAAACCTTTCCTTTGCCTTAGACGTTGAACAGGAAATATTTTATAAAGCATTTTGAACACTTTACCATTAAAATAAATTGTAATTAGGATCAAGAAGGGTGATGAACCACTTGGTCCCTTTTTTGTTTTAGCTGAAATAATTATCTTTACTTCAAAGCAAGTCAAAGTAAGCATTTTTTTTTTTTTGGTGCAATTTCAAATGCCTTCCACATCTACTTAGAAGAAGAAAAGTACAACGTTATTTAATAAACAAATATTTTCAGATAGACATTGTAATACTATGTAAACAAACAAACAAATCCAGAACATTAAACTAGTATCAAAAATAGATAACATTAAACTATTGACGGCAGAAATTCAAATTTCAAGTATTAGGCTACTTGCCAGGCATTGACGGTTACCTCTGCAAGCCGGAGAAGCCATGCATGTTCATCATCATTGCGCATAAGATATCAAAGAAATCACAATCCAAATTGCACAGATTTTCTGCTGATTACAACACTGAACTTAGAAAATGTTATATTAAAGGGAAACTATAGCATTAGGAACACATATCTATGTTCCTACATATATAGTCTTAATATCACTAGTTAGTTTTTGGGATCCTCGTTTATGCACTGCAAAATATTAAATAAATAGTTTCACTTATCTCTACTCCAGAGGTAGAAACATAGCATATGACGGCAGATAAGAACCGTACAGTCCATCTAGTCTGCCCAATTTTCTAAATACTTTCATTAGTGCCTGGCCTTATCTTATAGCTCGGATAGCCTTATGCCTATCACACTCATGCTTACATTCATTCTACCACTTCAGCTGGAAGGCTAGTCCATGCATCCACTACCCTCTCTGTAAAGTAATACTTCCTGATATTAGTTTTAAACCTTTGCCCTTCTTATTTAAGATTATGTCCTCTTGTTGTAGTAGTTTTTCTTCTTTTAAATATAGTCTCCTCCTTTACTATGTTGATTCCCTTTATGTATTTAAATGTTTCTATCATATCCCCCTTGTCTTGTCTTTCCTCCAAGCTATACATGTTAAGTTCCTTTAACCTTTCCTTGTAAGTTTTCTTCTGCAATTCATGAACCAGTTTAGTATCCCTTCCCTGAACTCTCTCCAAAGTATCATCATCTTTCTGGAGATACGGTCTCCAGTACTGCTTACAATACTCAAAGTGAGGTCTCACCAGTGTTCTGTACAATGGCATGAGCACTTCCCTATTTCTACTGCTAAAACCTCTCCTTGTACAACCAAGCATTCTACTAGCATTTATGCTGCTCTATTAAATTGTCTGCCTACCTTTAAGTCATCTGAAATTGTTACGGTTACCCTTAGGCTAGCTGAGAGCTGGACCGTTTAGTTGTCTGGATTCCTAGTTGCTGAAGAGGGGAGAGCCGAGTTCCATAGTATTCCATGCGAGTCCTGTAAGTGTGGAAACATCCCACTAGCTATAGCATAGCTAGGATACCTTTTCTACCCACAAAACGAGTCAAAGCAGCGATTTGAGGGTCAAGTAAGAACTGAGGACTGGGCTGACCAGCCTGCTTTTTATTGTGGTTACATGTAAACAGGATACTCCCAGGGGGAGGCATAAAATCACCAATCACATATGGGGTACCTCCCACGCATCTCCTCCCCTCAGATAAACAGTTAACCCAATTATACAGTACATATTTTCAACCAAGTTCTGGATGTACCCCGAAACCAGGGGGTACCCCTTTAAATCCTACACCGCTGTACAGGTCTTGTTCAGGGGAGCAACATATCCGAAAACCAACCTGTTCGGATGAACGGTTCAGGAGTTAGGGGTTTTCAAAGTTTTGACCGACCGCACAGACTTTCTGGCCGAAAATAGTTCCACACGTTTAGGCCTTGCGGTCGGTCTCCGTTCGTACGGGAAAACTCCACGAACCCATGGTCATCCATAATTATCCTGGAGGTCGCTGTACTCCCCTTGCGGAGAGTAATCGTCCTACCGAACGGTGGGCTATTCGGTAGGTCCAGCACGAAGTTATGCTATCCTGGAGGTCTCAGCGGTGTTCGCCTGGGTGCGTCTCCGTTTTTAGTTCCAGACGATTGCTGGCAAACACCGCTGTTCGCACGTAAGATGGCCGCGAACACGTGCAAAGTCCCGAAATGGCGGCCACCTATACGCTTACACAAAGGCTTCGTGCTGAACCATACCAACGACTGCACATAAGGCAGAAAGGCGAAAATAGCATTGAAAAGTACACAGTGCAATAAGGTTTTTGTAACAGTTTTGTAACAGTGCTCCCTTTTTGTGGAACACTCTGGCAGACACCGTCTGACCCCTTTTCGGGGCAGACTAAGGCTGTCCAGACCGCTGGTTATGCTGGGCTGAGGTCCGTTTGTCTGGACAACCCGTCCGCATTGCCATTCTGTTTCCCAGGTCGGTAGGAAATGGTGAAATTGAAGGGTTGTAATGATAAGCTCCAACGTAATAACCTGCCGTTATCTCCAGAGACCCGGTTTAGCCACACCAACGGGTTATGGTCGGTGACCAGAGTGAACTCTTGTCCATATAAATAGGGAGTCAATTTCTTTAATGCCCATACCAAGGCCAAACACTCCTTTTCAATCGCTGCATAGCTGACTTCGCGGGGCAGGAGCTTCCGGCTGATGTAGGCCACTGGGTGCTCCCCTCCATCTTCACCTACTTGGCTAAGGACGGCTCCCAGCCCGAACATGGAAGCGTCTGTATGGACGATAAAACGTTTGTTAAGGGCTGGGGCCGCCAGGACAGGAGCATTAACCAAAGCATTTTTGAGGGCCTGAAAAGCCGTTTCACAGTGGGGAGACCACAGGACCTGTCGAGGTAAGTTTTTCTTGGTCAAGTCAGTCAAAGGTTTGGCAAGTGTGCTGTAGTCGGGTACAAATCGTCTATAGTACCCTGCTGTGCCCAGAAAGGCTAAAACCTGGGTTTTTGTGATGGGGGTGGGCCAGTTGGCAACAGCTTCTATCTTGGCCGGCTCTGGTCGCTGTTTTCCGCACCCCACCCGATGACCCAGGTACTGTACCTCGGCCATCCCAAAGTGACATTTTTCTGGTTTCAGAGTCAGGCCAGCCGCCCGGATCTGATCCAGAACCATTCCTACGTGAGCTAAGTGGTCCTCCCAGGACTCACTGTGAATCGCTATGTCGTCCAGGTATGCACAGGCAAAACCCTGGAAGCCATCCAGGAGTCTATCTACCAAGCGCTGGAATGTAGCGGGGGCGTTCTTCATCCCAAACGGCATTACCTTAAACTGGTATAGGCCGAAGGGGGTGACGAAGGCCGACTTGGGGATAGCCTCCGGGGCCAGGGGAATCTGCCAGTAACCCTTACAGAGGTCGATAGTGGTCAGGTAATTTCCCCTGGCTATGCGATCAAGTAGCTCGTCTACCCTGGGCATAGGGTAGGCGTCTGTTACTGTTTTTTCATTGAGTCTCCTATAGTCTACACAGAACCGGGTTGTCCCATCTTTCTTGGGTACCAGGACAACCGGGGAGGCCCAGGGACTATCGGAGGGCTCAATCACCCTGAGTTGGAGCATCTCATCTATCTCCTTCTTCATTCCGGCTCTAACGGCCTCGGGGATGCGATACGGGGGTTGGCGTAAGGGTGTTTGTCCGGGGGTATCGACCTGGTGGGTAGTTAAGGTGGTGTACCCTGGTTTCTGGGAGAACGTGAGGTGCTTGGACTGGAGGAGTGTATTGAGCTGCTCCCTTTCAGTGGGGCTAAGTCGGTCTCCTATCTGAACCTGGGTCACTACCCCTGTGGGTGGACTCTTTTCCAGCAAGTCGGGAATGGGTAGACTGTCGGGGTCTTCCTGGGGAGGGCAACATACGGCGGTCACGTTCTCGGGGCGCTCCAAGTATTCCTTGAGCATGTTTACATGGAATGTCTTCCTGAGGTTGTTGTCGTGACAACTGGCTATAACATAAGTGGTGTCGCCCCTTTTTTCTACGATCTGGTATGGGCCCTGCCATGATGCTTGTAACTTGTCGGTCTTTACCGGCTTAAGTACTAACACCTTTTGTCCTACGGTAAAGATTCTCCTTCGGGCCCCCCTATCGTACCATACTTTCTGTCTTTTCTGGGCCGACTGGAGGTTAGCCTGCACTGATTTGGCTAGCTGCTCCATGCGGTCCCTGAGTTCCAATACGTATGGTACAATAGGGACACCGTCCGTTTCCGTCTCTCCTTCCCAGTGTTCTCGGATCAGGTTTAGGGGGCCCCGTACCTTTCGTCCGTAGAGCAACTCAAAGGGAGAGAACCCTGTCGTTTCCTGGGGCACCTCCCGATACGCAAATAGGAGATGCGGCAGAAAGCGTTCCCAATCTCGGTACTCCTGTGTGAACGTTTTGAGCATTTGCTTGAGGGTTCCGTTAAACCTTTCACAAAGTCCGTTCGTTTGGGGATGATAGGGTGAACTCAGGAGGGATTTAATTTTGCACACCTGCCAGAGTTGTTGGGTCAATTCTGCTGTGAATTGGGTGCCCCGGTCGGATAGAATTTCTTTTGGAAATCCTACCCGGGAGAATACTTGTACCAGGGCATTCGCTACCGTATCCGCTTGGATGTTGGACAGGGCGACTGCCTCGGGGTACCGGGTAGCGTAGTCTACTACGGTAAGGATGTAGCGCTTACCGGAGGGACTAGGGGTGGCCAGTGGTCCTACTAGGTCAATAGCAACCCTGCTAAAGGGTTCCTCTACAATGGGCATATTGACTAGATGCGCTTTAGGGTGATCGCCTCGCCTTCCCACTCGTTGACATACATCGCAAGTATTACAGTAATTCTTAACGTCAGCGTGTACTCCTGGCCAAAAGAATGTGTGGGTAATGCGGTGTAGCGTACGTGTTATAGCTAAGTGACCTGCCAAGGGGATGTCGTGTCCTATTTTGAGGATTTCCTGACGGTATTTGTGGGGTACTACCAGCTGTCGCCTACGTTGTCCCTTTTTCTCTGTCAAGCGGTATAGTTTCCCTTTTTCCCATAGAAAAGTTTCGTTATCTGCCCCGCTCCCCCCTGTCTCTGCTCGTTCCCGGTATTTTTGTAAGGTCGGGTCAGTCCTAGACTCGGTCTCAAAGGTAACTGGGGTGTCCCAGGGTATGGGGTCTAACAGGTCAAGAGAAGTCGGGGTTGGTCTTACCTGGGTCTCCCGCACTGGTGAGGGTTCTCGGTCCGTCCGGGCTTGTGCCCGTGTAGTCACTGGGTTCGCTTCGTTGTTATATACTGGTGCATAGGCTGAAGTCATGGGGCCCAAATCATTGCCCAGTAGTACTTCAGCAGGTAAATGGTCCATTATACCCACGTTTACAGCTCCTTTCCCCGCTCCCCAATCAAGATGTACTTTAGCGGTCGGGACTTTGTACACATCCCCTCCCGCCACTCTAACGGCCACGGTCTGCCCTGACCTCTTGTGTTCTGGCACCAAATGACTTTGTACCAGTGTTATGGTAGCCCCTGTGTCTCTCAACCCCTCGGTAGATCGCCCTTCGAGCCATACCTTCTGCCGATGGTGCTGTCGGTTATCCGAAGCCGCATATACCGGGTCTGCCTCGTGAAGCGGCCCCAAATATTCCTCCATAGGGGTCTCCTGGTTAACACAGAGGGCTCGGGCAGGACGGTAGGGCCCAGAGGGGTAATTGTAATTCCTGGGCGTCTGGTGTGTGCCAAGCGGGCAGTTGGCCATGAAATGTCCTGGTTGCTTGCATCGGTGGCAAGTGGGCCTAGGGCGATCAAAATTGTTATTGGATGACCCTGAGTGTCTGGGGGGCCCGGCGGGTACTGGGGCCCGGAACTCCGTACGAGGAGGTGCACGGTAAACCTCTCTGGGCTCGACCCGTGCTGGAGCCCGGTAGTTTGTGGACTCGTGAAGACGTGAATCGTAATGTTCATCAGCTAATTTGGCCGCTTCTTCTAGAGTGGAAGGTCGCCTGTCTCGCAGCCACTCCTTCCCTTTTTGTTCCATGCCATCGTAAAAATGTTCTAAGAGGAATAATTGTAAAATTTCCTCACCAGTCACAGCTTTACTTCCGCTCATCCAGTGATTTACCGCTCTCCGCATTCGGTGCGCCCATTCCATATGTGTATCGTTAGGCTTCTTTTTCGTGCCCCGAAACTGTCGGCGATACGTGTCTGGAGTCACCGCGTATCTTTTTAGCAGAGTCTCTTTAACTCGTTCATACTGTGTCACTTCCTCAGTACCCAAAGTACGAAAAGCTTCCAGGGCTCGCCCAGATAGCTTCCCAGACAAGATCGTGGGCCACTCTCTGGTGGGAATCTGGTGCAGGGCGCATTGCCTTTCGAAGTCTGCCAAGTACTCATCAATTCCTGTCTCGCTCTCCAGGAAGGATCGGAATGCCGCAAAGGGTATTTTAGGCTTCCCAGCAGTTTCAACAGGAACGATTACTTGTGGGGCTTCAGCAGTGCGTTGTGCGTTGGCCATTTCAATGTTGTAGGCTCGGGTCTTTTGTAAATCCGCGTCTGCCTCCACCATCAATTGCTGTATCAGTTCTATAGATGGGTTTGGCCCGTATAAGGGAAGCCTCCCCCGAACAATTCTTGCCTTTGCATCATCATCCGTGATTGGTGTTTCCGCCATGGTGGAGCTTTGATCCAGTTCTGTCAATTCTGCGATCAGTTCCCTCTTTGGCCGGTTGCTGGCGTGCCTTCCTCTGCTTTCCAATAAATCTTTCAGGGTTGTACGTTTCAATTTTGCGTAGGTGCTCTCCATCCGTTCCGTGCCTCTCCTAGGATATCCAGAATCGTCCCACCGCTGCCACCAAATGTTACGGTTACCCTTAGGCTAGCTGAGAGCTGGACCGTTTAGTTGTCTGGATTCCTAGTTGCTGAAGAGGGGAGAGCCGAGTTCCATAGTATTCCATGCGAGTCCTGTAAGTGTGGAAACATCCCACTAGCTATAGCATAGCTAGGATACCTTTTCTACCCACAAAACGAGTCAAAGCAGCGATTTGAGGGTCAAGTAAGAACTGAGGACTGGGCTGACCAGCCTGCTTTTTATTGTGGTTACATGTAAACAGGATACTCCCAGGGGGAGGCATAAAATCACCAATCACATATGGGGTACCTCCCACGCATCTCCTCCCCTCAGATAAACAGTTAACCCAATTATACAGTACATATTTTCAACCAAGTTCTGGATGTACCCCGAAACCAGGGGGTACCCCTTTAAATCCTACACCGCTGTACAGGTCTTGTTCAGGGGAGCAACATATCCGAAAACCAACCTGTTCGGATGAACGGTTCAGGAGTTAGGGGTTTTCAAAGTTTTGACCGACCGCACAGACTTTCTGGCCGAAAATAGTTCCACACGTTTAGGCCTTGCGGTCGGTCTCCGTTCGTACGGGAAAACTCCACGAACCCATGGTCATCCATAATTATCCTGGAGGTCGCTGTACTCCCCTTGCGGAGAGTAATCGTCCTACCGAACGGTGGGCTATTCGGTAGGTCCAGCACGAAGTTATGCTATCCTGGAGGTCTCAGCGGTGTTCGCCTGGGTGCGTCTCCGTTTTTAGTTCCAGACGATTGCTGGCAAACACCGCTGTTCGCACGTAAGATGGCCGCGAACACGTGCAAAGTCCCGAAATGGCGGCCACCTATACGCTTACACAAAGGCTTCGTGCTGAACCATACCAACGACTGCACATAAGGCAGAAAGGCGAAAATAGCATTGAAAAGTACACAGTGCAATAAGGTTTTTGTAACAGTTTTGTAACAGAAATAATTACCCCTAAATCCCTTTCCTGAAATGTTGAGGTTAGGACAAATATCCTATACTCTGCCCTTGGGTTTTTACGTCCAAGATGCATTATCTTATACTTATCCATATTTAATGTCAGTTGCCACAGCTCTGGCCATATTTCTAGTTTACCTAAATCATTAGCCATTTGGCTTATCTCTCCTGGATCATCAACTCTGTTATCCCCTTAAGGACAGAGCTTCAGAAGCTTGTCTTTCACTTAATGACAACAGCATTTTTTACATTTTTTGCTGTTTGCATCCAACTGCAATTTGCATTTTACTAATTTATTGCACCATATTATATACCGTTTTTTAAAGGACAGAAAGGGCTTTAATTTGATGTAACATATATATACATAAATGCTTATTTATTATAAAAAAATACAGAAAATGCAAAAAAATGAAACATTTTGATTTTTTTTACAGTTTTTGCAATAATAATGTGTGCACAATTAGTGCAGATTAAGGAAAGTAATTAAAAATAAATTCATTTAGTTGTTCTGATTTACAGAATATATAATGTGTCTGGGATTTTAAGTTTTTTTTTGGTAGTTACAGGTCACAAAGCACAAGGAGTAAAATAAACTTTTAATGTGGAGCGATTTTAGAATTTGGTATGTTTGTCTTGTAAGCTTAATAGCCATAAAAGAAAACAAAATTGCCACACAAAAGTATATATTTATATAAAGTAGACACCACAGGATATTTACCTAAGGTTGTTTTGACACTTTCTACGTAGCCATTTTACCGCCAACCTCTGCTAAATATTGGAGTAAAATTGTGTTTTGGGGGGGTTTTCGCACACTTATAACAAAGAAATTCTCATGTGTATTTTGTAAAGTTGGTGTGTGCTATTCCTGTACAAAGTTTTATTATGTGTTCAGTAACTTCTGCTGAGTACAACGGTACCCCCATTGTATGTCTTTGGCACTATTTCGTGAAGCTACAGTGCCATATAGGAGACCTGTCCTTTTCAGTATTCACAGTAGAATTTTGAGAGACGGATTGAGCCTATGCTTCTATTTGGGGTATTATAACAGTTTGACTGTTCAATAAAAGTAAAAGTAGACACTCCAGGGTATCTCATAAGGTGCATATTGTGCCTTAACATGCCCCCATTTTTTTACCATTACATGCCAAAGTATGTGGTAAAAAAAAATGTTGTGCATTTTTTACATACGGATTGCATTTTTGCTGGGCATTTTGTATATTTCATATGTGCCACTAAGTTCAAACCCCCCAAATTATGCTCAGCTAAGTCTTCTGAGTAAAAGGACACCCCCATTGTATGTCTATGGCACTATTTCGTGAAGCTACAGTGCCATATTGGAGACCAAGCCATATCAGTTTTTACAGAACTTTGAATTTTGACGCTGGGCCTATGTGCAATTTCCAAGCATCTTCGCAGGTTTTAAATTCAAACTACCCCACAAAGGCCTACCATTTCTTAAAGTAGATACCCCAGGGTATTTCAAAAGGCATATTTTGAACCTTAGCGTGGGATCATTTTTCCGCTAGCTTGTACCAGGTGTAGTGGTAATAAGCGTTTTTTCTGCCTTTTTGACACACAAAGTGAGTTTGCACAGTATATTTTGCAAACCTTATGTGTACTACCACTGTATAATACTTCATATGTTGCTCAGCTATGTCTGCTGAGTACAAAAATACCCCCGTATGTACCTTTGCCAGGTATATGTGGACATCGGAGGGGCACATTTGGGACACAGCCATTCAATTTTTTTCAAACTTTTAATTTTTACGCTGTGCCCATGTCCCATTTTAGAGTATTTTACCAGGCTATATAATCCAAATACCCCATAAAGCCATACCATTTCTTAAAGATGACATCCCAGGGTATTTCAAAAGGCATATTTTGAACCTTAGCGTGGGATCATTTTTCCGCTAGCTTGTACCAGGTGTAGTGGTAATGAGCGTTATTAAATGTATTTTTTTACTTTTTAAAACTTTTTTACTTTTTAAAACTATTTTTTAAACTTTTGTTTTGCTTATTAATTTTTTTAAAGTTTCCTAAACTTTCGTAAAACTTTTTTTTACAGATTTAACATTTTTCTAAGCTTTTTTTGTTACCGTTAACCCCTAACTAGCAGTAAGCGGCACTAACAGTAAATTCCCCATTTTCCCATAACTCCCACCCACCCCAACTAGCAAAATATTTAATTATACAATATTTAAATTAGTTAGTTAAATAAATTTAACCCCTGAGGGTTAAAAAATAAATACAAGTTAATCGTCAGGGGTTAAAAAAAATTAGATCACAGTATAATACTGTGATCTGTGTATTTTGATCACTGTAGGCAGTGATCGACTGGCAGGGAAGGGGTTAATTTTTATTTGGACTGGGTAAAGGGTTTATTTTTTTTAATTTTTTACTTAAACGTTATTAAAACTTTTTTTAACTTAATTTTTTAACTTTTTAAAGCTTATTTTAAAACTTTTTTTAACGTTAACCCCTAGTTAGCCTAACACTAAATCCCCCAATTCCCCACTAACTTCCACCCTCCCCAGCTAGCTAAATTTATAATTTTAAAATATTTAAATTAATTACTAAAATAAATTTAACCCCTGAGGGTTAAAAAAAATAATTAACCCTCAGGGGTTAAAAAAAATCAGATCATATTAAAATGTAATCCCTGCCAATTGATCACTGTAGTCAGTGATCAATTGGCAGGGAAGTGGTTAATTTTTTATTAAAATGGGTAAAGGGGGGTGTGATTTTAATTTTACTTTATATTTTTTACACCATTGGACAGGATCACTGAAGATCCGTCTCCCTGCACTTCACAGTGAACCCGGAAGTGCAGGGAGGCGGAAGGTAAGTATACAGAGCACATGTGCTGGGGCAGCACTATCGGGTGCTCCCGGTCTGCCTCTTATACAGAGGCAGACCGGAGCACCATTAACCCCACGATCGCCGCAATTGCGGCGATCTGGGGTTAATTTTACCGCGTGACGGACGAGCTCCATCATTCGTCATTAAGGGTTTCCCCTGAGTGACGGACCTTGTCCGTCACTCGTCCTTAAGGCTTATCAATAAACTGCAATCTTTAAGTTTGTATTCCAATATTGTTAAATTGGTTAGGCAGTGGCTGAGTGACAGGCAACAGAGAGTTGTAGTCAATGGAGTATATTCAAAGCATGGTCTTGTTACCAGTGGACCCATTCTCTTTAATATTTTTTTATTGCAGAAGGTCTTGATGATAAGGTATGCCTTTTTTGGTGATGATAAATATCTTTTTATCATCACCAAAAAAGGCATACCTTGTCATCAAGACCTTCTGCAATAAAAATATTAAAGAGAATGGGTCTACTGGTAACAAGACCATGCTTTGAATATACTCCATTGACTACAACTCTCTGTTGCCTGTCACTCAGCCACTGCCTAACCCATTTAACAATATTGGAATACAAACTTAAAGATTGCAGTTTATTGATAAGCCTTCTATGTGCAACAGTGTCAAAAGCCTTACTGAAATCTAGGTAAGCAATGTCTACTGCACCACCCTGATCTATTATTTTAGTTACCCAATCATAAAAATCAATAAGATTAGTTTGGCATGATCTCCCTGAAGTAAACCCATGTTGTCTCTGATCTTTAAATCCATGTGATTTTAGATGTTCAACAATCCTATCCTTTAACATGGTTTCCATTACTTTCCCCATTACTGAAGTAAGGCTTATTGACCTATATTGCCAGACTCCTCCCTACGTCTTGTGAATGGGCACAACATTCACCAATTTCCAATCTTCTGGGACTACTCCTGTTAACAATGATTGGTTAAATAAATCTGTCAATGGTTTTGCTAGTACATCAATAAGCTCTTTAACCCCTTAAGGACACATGACATGTGTGACATGTCATGATTCCCTTTTATTCAAGAAGTTTGGTCCTTAAGGGGTTAAATAACTTTGGGTGTATCTCATCAGGTCCCCTTGACTTATTTGTCTTTACTTTTGACAACTGGAATAAAACCCCTTCCTCTGTAGACTCTCATGTAACAAATCACTTATTTGTCCTTTTTCCTAACTGAGGTTCCTTTCCTCAGAAAAACAATTGGGACCACAGGCACATGCACTCGCCATGATCTACCATTGCTACTGTCATGAAGAATCATTGAATTCAGTGATTCTCTATGACTGACCACGATGGCACTGCACATTCACGCATGATGATATGGTTGAGTACAAGAGATGGGAAGTAATATCCAGAAGGTTTGGAGGTATGAAGCCATGCTTTCAAGCCTTCTAATTAGTGAAATAAAAGGTTTTGGGGTTAATACTGAAGCACTATTGCAAGTCAATATTTTGCGTATAATGTTCCTTTAAAACCTACACTGTGTTTTTATTGCTAATCTCAAAATGTTGAGTTTGACAGACCAATATATATTGAAGTCAATTGCAAAAACATCTAAGGATTTTTTAATTACATCACAGGCTAAACTGATGGCCAAGTGTATTAATGATGCCCATAGGTGACAGTTGTTTTATTAACCTGTTATATGTCATGGGTATATTGCAATGTAGATGTGATTCTCAATAATTCCAAGTTTAGTGAATAACATTATCTACTTGCTTCACATACTCTGTAGATTTCTTCCATGAAGATGACATTTTTTTTTCCCATCTATTGATTACTTTTTCTCACTTTGTCTGTGAACAAAATGACACAAAAACATGCATTGGAAAATCTAAACATAATCTTTAAATTTTGCTGTATACTGGCCAATTTTTTTTACACCTTTTTGGTTCCACCAAATAATTCTCCTGCATATTTTGCAATATATTCAGATGATGTTCAGACAAGCCGAGCCAAACTGCTCCATGGACTATTGGACTACCCAAATCACCAGGATTTTTCCACAGTGCATAAATCTTTAACATATTACAGATTTTTGAGATATATATATATATATATATATATATATATATATACACATCATCTTGCAGGAATCTAGAGCTGGTGTATTATGGAGAATTAGCATGTTGGTACAATATCATACAGTGTTTCAAAGCACATAAAGGGAGGACTCAGCATCACCTACCAGAGACAAATATGCAATATGTTGGCTATAAAACCTGAGGAAAGCAGTATATTTGAAGAACACATGCTATATTAAATAAATAGCACAGGTGATATTATAATAATGCATGTTATCACAAATCATGCAATGATCAATATATGTTAGATGCTCATGGACAATAGAACACAGACACACTACAAAAATGCAGTAGATTGTTCATTTCATGCGGGATCCAATGGTGCTGGTTCTGCTTTAGCCTCACTAGAGCTCTGCTAATCACTATAACTCATATTAAATGGGCAATGCAAGTCCCCCTGGGAAATTCGTACAAATTTCCGAATGGTCAGCCTGTCCTATGTATCAAATACATTTTTATGCAGTGCTATAGTCATCTATTTAAATGAGGAAATAATTAGCCTTATCAAAGAATAGATCCAACATTGGCCACAGTTAATAGACATACATACATCTTGCTATTTTTAATTTTGTATTATTTTTGTTGATTATAGTTTAACTGCTTAATTGCAAGAATGTTGTTTCCCGCAAAAAAGCAAAACAATGTGCATATATTTAAAAGTAAATCCCCTCTTGTTTCATATATATACATATATATTTGGGAGTCTAGCCAACTCCTTGGTTTTGCACCCCTCCCTTTCACAGGTGCCTCATCCCATGGCCCTATTTAGCCTCGTACTGCAGAGAGCCCCAGATGGATTTTTTTCCCCAAGTAAGTGGGCTAATCTCATAAGAGCAGACATTAGGCTGTTAGTGTAGGACCTACCAAAGATGGGGTACATTGATGTTGTGGCAGGCTTATGCAATGTATGATCATATAATGTAACTAAACCCCCATTATTTTTGCCTAGATTAGGTGTTTTAAAAAAAACAAATAAAATCTTTCAACATTGAAATTGCTGTTTAGTGGATAGGTGAGTGCGCTGGATCTTGTATATTATATATAAAAGTATATATAAAATACCGTCAATTTAATTGATCCAGAATAAAAATAAAAATAAAAATAAATACACGTGTACACAGATGAAACAAGACAAGCACGAGCGCCGAATAATAAAATACAAATCACTTAAGCTTTATTCACTAAACTCTGGAATTTATTTATGATTACAAAAAAAAAAAAAGTCAATTTTGGAATTTCAAACTTGAACTGCAAAATGTAGGCTTAAAGGAGCAATTTGTGAATTGGTTATTGAGTTAGCATATTGCAAATTTGTTGTTCAGTGTAAAACAATTCACAGTTTATTGACTAGACTCTTTTGACTAGACATATCCTATTTGCTCCATAATAGAAACATAGAATGTGACAGAATATGCAATCTGCTGATATTCTATTTTATACTTAGAAATCCCAGACTATTGGCAGAAGAAGCCAGTGTTATTTAGCACATTGTAAAACACAAAGTTGCATAATAAGTATTAAAGAACGCTGCTTATGAAGCCATGACGGAGCACATATGCTATGCCGTATGTTTTTCTTTTTCCCTTTTTGAGGCAGTGCCTGCTCTGCAGATATTTTACAAGAATTGAAATAAATTAGGGCTGGATGAACAATGAAGCAGCAAGACAGTGTGAATTGTACTATCTGTCTAGAGATACGCACATTACTTATGTGATCTACAGCTGACTAGGTTGATTTTTTATTTTTTTTATGGGAACATACTACTGCATATTTTTCCCCTATACAATGGAAATCGTTTACATTTGCTATAGGTATTTGGTGACACAAAAGAGATAGTCCTGATAAGCCACATTCTACTAAATCCTGATGATTTTTGCATAGCAGGATATCACCAGATTGAAGTGTATGTTAAGGAATGTTTATTTATAACATTCAGGGGGATCTTGAAAGAGCTTATGTATAAAAAAATTGCCTGGCAGCTGGACAATACTAATAGTAACATATAATATTAACAATACGTGACTCCATAGATTTGAGTTCGAAGAATTAGAACTAATAGAGCTGAATTTTCTGAGTGAGAAGAGATTCAGAGATATCAGGCAAATATAAAAACAAACAAACAAACAGGTGACTTCCAGAGAGGGAGTCAAAGCAGTGGGATGAGGTTGACTGATAACCATATATTTTTATTTACAATTAGCAGTGGTCACAAACTGAACTATCTGCTAGGATAATCTGGAACAGCAGAGGAACCTGACTCTTATTGAGAGTTACCTACTTCACTTTGATTGGTCTTCAACCAGCTTCATAAAATTGAGTGTCCACAGGAAGTTTTTTTTTCCTAGTTATGAAAATACAGCCAGGAAAAAGAGTTGAAAAAAGAAATGAATGCAGAGTTAATTTCTGCATATTTTTAGTTCACTCTATTTTATGCCTATGCTTTAAATAAACTGTGCTTGAAGGAATACTTCAAGCAGCGTAGTCATTACCACTGTAAGGGTTAAGGGACCATACGTGCCCTGGTATCCTCCCTAAATATAAAACCATTTAAGAATAGTTTGATGATTCCCTAGTTGTGCAAACTCTCACACCCTTTGTGATCCTGCATGACAGGCTTAGCTCAGTAGAGCTAATGGAGGCTCCTTGCAACACAGGAAGCAGTGATTCGCACCTAGTGGGACCCAGGTGTGTATAGAAACTGTTATTAAACAGTTTGGCTAGTTATTCTGACAAGTCATCAGGGCACTCCAGGCACCATAACCACTAAAGCAGCCGTAGTGGTTATGGATCTTGGAGTGTTCCTTTAATTTGAGCCTCAATTATTCTTCTAATCCTACGATTTAAACAATCGATGTATAGTAGCTAGAGATGTCCCGAACATTTCGCCAGGAACTGTTCACCGGCGAACATATCTTGTTCTCGGTCGCCGCAGCAGGCGAACATATGTGATGTTCGGTCCGCCCCCTATTCGTCATGGAGGTGGGAGGGTCTGGGAGGGAGGGTCTGCTGCTGATTGGCTGGAATGTGTCTGCTGACTGTGAGGTACAGGGTCAAAGTTTACTCAATGATGATGAATAGGGGGCGGACCGAACATCGCATATGTTCGCCTGCCGCGGCAACCGCGAACAAGCTATGTTCGCAGGCGAACAGTTCCCGGCGAACTGTTCGGGACATCTCTAATAGTAGCACATTGCTTTTTGATTGCTGTTAACATTGTTATGTAATTTTTATTCAGTAAAAACTTCCGTACACTTTAAAGCTGCTTTTCAGCGATGTTATCCTTTCACAATCCATTTGGCAGGCTTTTAGGTCTAAATAAAACTCTTTATCAAATTTTATTTGTTATATTATTTAGATTCAGAACAAAACATAGTATGCCCTCAGCAGTCCATTAGTGAAGTCTTCATATTCCTATAAGCTCTTAGATGTATTAGGTCATCATCAGCCTGGTATTGTAATTATTATCCACATTTTTCAGTATTAACATAAATAAAAAACATTATTTTAATAGTATAGTTACAGAAATCAAGCAGTGTGAAATGGTATGGAATGAAATAATAATAAAGATCATTTCAGGAGACTAAAGCACTAAAAATATTCAATACACTTGCTAATTAAGAAGTCAACCACAAATCAAATGATGCTAAAGATCAATTTAAGATTGTTAAGTCCTCCCAGTTCTATAGCCCAATCTAAAAGTGGTAAAAGCACATTTTAAAAAAGGATCACAAGTAGGGCCGGCACGTCCTATAGGCTAAGTACGCAGCCGCCTAGGGTGCCTACTTAGGGGGGGGCGCCAGCCATGGCTTTACTGCTTGTCCGGCTGCCCCCTATCAAGTGGGATCGATTATGTATAGTGGTCCGCGGTAGCCGCTGGCCACATTACCGGGTGCTAGGGTGCATTTACTTGTAGACTAGCGCCCGGTAAAATGTCAGTCTGGCATTCTCCACAGCCTGCTAAGTCAGGACCACTCTCCCAGTCAAGCGCTGCTGTATATCAGTCTGCTTGGTTCTGTGTGTCTATGTATGGGACTGTGTGTGTATGTATGGGTCTGTGTGTGTGTGTATGTATGGGAAACAAAACACATGAGGTTAAATTTAAAAAAGTGGAAAAGGGGATGGGAATCACAAGAACAAATTTACATAAACATTTGTGTGACTTATATTGTGTTTCCTCTACTAATGTGTTTAGAACTCTCTTTTAACATGTTCTGTAGGATTGAGATCAAACCCATTCCATCTTGAATTCCAGAATGCATACCAATTGGATCTGGTTAAACCAAATATCTGGCCAGATTAAACGAGTTGACATGGAATTGCATTCAAAAGAGTACAGTGTGATCATAACGTTGTTTATAATATTGCTTATCATTATAATGTGTGGCTTACAGCAGTAAAATTTGAACTGTTGCTCCATGCCTTTAGCATCTGGAGGTACAGTGTTGTAACACTTAACCAACATGAACAGATTTATGGACTATAACTCCCATTACTTTGTTTGACTCGGAATTATGGAAATTACAGTCCATAACATCTTGAGTGCAGTTACTCCCTAACCATAAGTCCCCAATAACATTATTCTGTGTGTGTGTGTGTGTGTGTGCATGTATATATGTGTGTGTGTGTATGAATGTGTGTGTGTATGTCTGGGTGTGTGCATGTATGTAAGGTGTGTGTATGGGTCTTTGTGTATGCATAGGTCAGTGTGTGTGCATGGGTCAGTGTGTGTGTGTGTATGTATGTATCAGCATGTGTCTGCATGGGTCTGTGGATGGGTCAGCATGTGTCTGCATGGGTCAATGTGTGTAGGTATTGGTCTGTTTGTGTGTATGGGTCTGCGTGTGTATGGGTCAATGTGTGTGTATAGGTCAGAGTGTGTCTGCATGGGTCAGTGTGTGTGTGGAGGGGGGTCAGTGTGAGCGTATGTGTATGTGTGTGGGTCAGTGTGTGTGTCTGTATGGGTCAGCATAAGTCTGCATGAGAGCATGGAATGAATGGGGCAGCAAAAAATGTTTCGCCTAGGGCGGCAAAAATCCTTGCACTGGCCCTGATCACAAGGTAGAGCCAACAATGTGATATGGTAAAACTTTTATTCAAATACTCATAAAAGGCTGACAAGCACACTTGTACGGGACAAAATGTGGGGAAGCAATATTAAATTCCAAAATGTTGGTGGCTTCAGATAACTATGATGATAATCCTTAATTTGCTGAAATTAGCACTTCAAGTAATGCTGAGAAATAAATGCTCACATGTTTATCTATGTTTTAGCCTCTTGTTTGCTTGAATAAATGTTTTATATGGCAACTATCCCGCACATGCTTAAACTCCCTTACTGTGTTAACCTCTACCACTTCAGCTGGAAGGCGATTCCATGTGTCCATTACCCTCTCTGTAAAGTAATACTTCCTGAAATTATTTTTAAACCTTTGCCCCTCTAATTTAAGACTATGTCCTCTTGTTGTGGTAGTTTTTCTTCTTTTGAATATAGTATCATCCTTTACTGTGTAGATTTCCTTTATGGATTTAAATCATATCCCCCCGTCTCGTCTTTCCTCCAAGCTGTACATGTTAAGATCCTTTAACCTTTCCTTGTAACCTTCCCCAGTTCTCTGACTGGGCATCTAAAACAGGCATTTCTCCAGGATCCTTCTGTTCTGTAGATCTCCTGGGGTTTCTGCAAGGGTCTCAGCCTGAACACTCTGAAGGTCCACATTTAAGCCCTCTCAGCTTTAACTAGAGTGCGATGGGCTCTCAACTCTGATGTGCCTCATGCTATAAATGTAGACATGCAGATCAGACCTCCTATCAAGTCCATTTCTCCTCCTTGTGACTTGCCACTTATACTGACAGCCTTACAAGGTTCCCCATTTGAACCTATAACAGAGATTCCAGTTATGCTCTTTACTCTCTTATGGTTGCCTTGACATCAGGTAGAAAAGTCTCAGAATTGGTAGCAATCTCAACAGACAAACCTTTCATCTCATTCCAACAGGATAAGGTGATTCTGAGAACAGTTCCAGAGTTTAGGCCTAAAGTGGTTACATAATTTCATATGAATCAGGAGATGATACTGCCTGCTTTCTTCCCATCTCCTTCTTCTGAGGAGGAACAAGTGTCTCACACCCTGGATGTGGCTCACTGTCTATCGGTTTACCTCAACAGAACTTGGAGCTGGAGGAGATCCTCTAGACTTTTCATCATCCCTGGAGGGCATGACAAGGGCCTACAAGCATCTACTAAAACCATCTCTAGGTTCCTGATCTCGGCCATTACTAAAGATTATGAGACTAAACAGGTTCCGGTTCCTCTAGGTCTGAAAGCCTATTCCACCCGAACTCTACCCAGGTCCAGGGCAGCTGTTGCTTAAGTCTCTTCTGATCAGATCTGTAGAACAGCAACATGAACATCTCAGAAAACTTTCATCCAACATTATCAATTTGGTTCTGCTGTCTTATCGGCTTCCTGTGTGTATCTCTATCACTTAATAAAATTTAGTATCATATGGTGTTCTGTGTTAGCTCCATTTTAAGACATAAAGCACTCCACACACAGAAACATAAAGCATAAGGCTGAAGGATTACAACTATCATCCTGTGTGCCCATATTGCAAAAGGCCAATGTTTCCTGTCAAGTCACACTAGTGTTGAGAGTGAGTCTCTCAACTCTCCATCTTCAGTGGCAACCTTTCAGGGCACAGTTTTAGACTGTGCCAATCCACTGCTTTCATGTATCACTTGGTAATATCTAATCACTAAGAGTAATCCGAGACTCCCTTGTATTTTAGAGTGATAGAGGGTATCCATCTTCAGACAGCAGAGGAAGATAGAAACATTGGGCATACTGTTGCCAAAGAGGCTCTCAGTATTGAAAAAGGGGATGGTTTGAAGCAAATAAAAACTATTCATTCATTTTAAGAGCATTCATACTTCAAAAGCAGTATATAAATTGGCTGTCAGGACTAACAGACACCATACACGCACAACCCAAGTAGCCTAATAAAGTAACCCGAAAAACCCTAAATGTATTAGAATGGCCCAATTTAACATAAAAATTAGAAACAGGATAAGCTGAGGCCAGAATAACAGAGATAAGGTAAACAGTGCGACAAGCATTTAAGGATAGTATTAACCAGATTAACCAGAATGAGAAACTATGACAGGGCACTGGATAACTGCCAAATTAAGTTTAAATAGCCAAAGGAGAGCTGTGATTCACTACTATCACAAGGACTTGGACACACATTCACGTCATAATCATAGGTGGATCCTTTATATGTCCAGCGAGGGAGTTTGTTGTCCAACGAGGGTGTCCTTCACCCCGACCATCTCTCCAAGTTCCAAGAATGTGCTTAAGATGTTTGGGAGTGTTATCTGGGGCAATAATCCACCATCTTGTGTGCTTGCCCCCTCCCTTCAAACCCCTCGATCACACCATTCTGCCAAAGAGCTTCTAGGAAAGGCTCCAGTAATAGTACAAATAAAAGTGGGGATACATGGCACCTCTGCTTCGTACTATTTTGGATAGAAACTGTTTGAGCTGTAGGGATTGATTAGATAACCTATAAGAGCTATCAGTTGTGGACCACACCTCTTCTTTTCTAATGTATCCATCATATATTTCCAATGTACCTGGTCGAGCACTTTCTCATTGTGCGTTGAGAGGAGTAGGAGACCCCGATTAGTCCACTTTGCAACAAAAATCACATCAAAGACTCTAGTCATGCTGTCCCCCGCCTCTCTACAAGGAACAAAATCAGATTTCTCTGAGCCAAGTAGGTAGCTAACTACTGAAACTTCATTGCTAAGATTGTAGAGAATAATTTGGCCTAAACTTGGGTCTTTGCCATTTTAGGGGGCAATTGTTATTGTTGCAAGTAAGGATTCCCTATGGCAGCTCTTTCCTTGGAGCAAAACATAGAATCCGCTTGGATACATGATATATCCAAAATCTTAGTAATGGAGGGGCAGACAATCTGGGGCAGACAAACCCCAGTCTTGTTAGTGTGGGAAGTCAAAAGTGCAGCTTTCAATACCTCCACCATTATCTCCCCCTCTAGGCTACACATCAAGTCTTTATATAGGCGTGCGCACGGGGTGTGCCGGGAGTGCCTGGGTGCGCCCAGGACAGTCCTGCATTTTGTGGGTCTGTCCCAGGTCCTGGGCACCTTTATTCTGGGACAATGTAATGTCCCAGAATGAGCTAAAGAGGGGGCCCACTGGCTTCCCCACTATGCCAGCGCTGCATGCCTCGGTGGAGATGTGCGAGCGCCAACCCTCCCTCTCTCCCTCCCAGCGCTGCAAGGAAGTGAGGTCACACACTTCCTTCCAGCACTCTTTGCAGATGGGCGCGCGGGAAGAAAGTGAGAGGAGCTCCCATGACCAGGTAATTGCATGGAATGGGGGGGGGGTAAAATCTTTATCATGGACTCAATAGTACTACTAGGTACTCTATGATAAAGATTTCACCCCCGTTCCTCTCAGTGAGTCACTAGAGGGCGGGTGGACATGAAATGGGGGGAGGAGGGTAATAGGCATGAAATATGGGGGGTGATATGAAATATGGGGGAATGTACATGAAATATGGGGGGATGGACATGAAATGGGGGGTGTACATGAAATATGGGGTGGTATGAATTATGGGGGGAATGGACGCTGAAACCCACACTATGCCGCTGTGTCCGGTGTGAAGAGGAGTCAGGGAGGGGCAAGAAAGTGTCCCTGAATGGCATTTTCAAAATGTGTTCACCCTACCCTAATCAAGCCTCAAAATTGAGGCTCTGTGCTGCACTGATACTATGCTATTTAAAAAAAAAATGTTATGCCGCCATTCAGGACCTGACTGGGGATACAAAGCAGGCCTGGATAAAAAATTTAGGCCAGCCCCATAAGTCACTGCGCCATATATTGTCGCGTGTAACATGTAAGGCTATGTCTTGCCATGACAGATGATTGAGTAATATATATATATATGCATGTCCCTACAGGCTTTTCAACGTAAACACTGAGTCAGTGCACCTACATTCAGGGCCTCCACACTCTGTAGGTGCTGAACGTTCCCCATAGAGATACATTGATTCAATGCATCTCTATGAGGAGAGGCTGATTGGTGTAACGTTTTGCAGCCAATCCAATGGCAAAGCATTGGATTGGCTGAGATCATCAAGCTTGATGATCTCAGCCATAGAGGCAGGGCCAGTCGAGGGGAGACCAGCTCGCTGCGTGGGGAAAAAAAAGTGAGCGAAAACACTTTTTAAACACACATATACACCATGACAGACACAGAAACACACATATACCATGACAGATACACACCCCATGACAGACACACACCATGACACAGACAGACACACGCACATATACCATGACACACACACCATAACACAGACAGACACACACCCCATGACAGAGACACACACCCCATGACAGAGACACACACCCCATGACAGGGACACACACCCCATGATGGACAGACACACCATGACGGACACACACACCATGACACAGACATACACACACACACACACACACCATGACAGACAGACACACACACACACACACGCCATACAGACAGACACAATGAGACAGACAGACACACATATACCATGAAACACACACCATGACACAGACAGACACACACCTCATGACACAGACACACACACCATGACGGACAGACACACCATGACACAGACAGACACACACAGACAGACACACACACACACACCATACAGACAGACACCATGAGACAGACAGACACACATATACCATGACACACACACCATGACACAGACAGACACACACCTCATGACACAGACACACACACCATGACAGACACACACACCATGACAGACAAACACACACACACCATGACACAGACAGACACACACCATGACACAGACAGACACCATGGGACAGACAGACAGACACACACCATACAGACACACAGACAGACACACTCACACTGACACACATTACTCATTACATTACTGCCAGGGTGTCATGCAGTGCAGGAGGCTGCTGGGGCAGGGGCACCTGTGCTGGCGGCCGTTGGGGGAGGTCTGCTGGCGGCCGCTGGGGGAGCTGCGCTGGCTCTGCTCTCCCACCCTCGCGCGCTGCTGAATGAGACTGGGGCCGGAATATGCCTTTAGCATCTGGAGGTACAGTGTTGTAACACTTAACCAACATGAACAGATTTATGGACTATAACTCCCATTACTTTGTTTGACTCGGAATTATGGAAATTACAGTCCATAACATCTTGAGTGCAGTTACTCCCTAACCATAAGTCCCCAATAACATTATTCTGTGTGTGTGTGTGTGTGTGTGCATGTATATATGTGTGTGTGTGTATGAATGTGTGTGTGTATGTCTGGGTGTGTGCATGTATGTAAGGTGTGTGTATGGGTCTTTGTGTATGCATAGGTCAGTGTGTGTGCATGGGTCAGTGTGTGTGTGTGTATGTATGTATCAGCATGTGTCTGCATGGGTCTGTGGATGGGTCAGCATGTGTCTGCATGGGTCAATGTGTGTAGGTATTGGTCTGTTTGTGTGTATGGGTCTGCGTGTGTATGGGTCAATGTGTGTGTATAGGTCAGAGTGTGTCTGCATGGGTCAGTGTGTGTGTGGAGGGGGGTCAGTGTGAGCGTATGTGTATGTGTGTGGGTCAGTGTGTGTGTCTGTATGGGTCAGCATAAGTCTGCATGAGAGCATGGAATGAATGGGGCAGCAAAAAATGTTTCGCCTAGGGCGGCAAAAATCCTTGCACTGGCCCTGATCACAAGGTAGAGCCAACAATGTGATATGGTAAAACTTTTATTCAAATACTCATAAAAGGCTGACAAGCACACTTGTACGGGACAAAATGTGGGGAAGCAATATTAAATTCCAAAATGTTGGTGGCTTCAGATAACTATGATGATAATCCTTAATTTGCTGAAATTAGCACTTCAAGTAATGCTGAGAAATAAATGCTCACATGTTTATCTATGTTTTAGCCTCTTGTTTGCTTGAATAAATGTTTTATATGGCAACTATCCCGCACATGCTTAAACTCCCTTACTGTGTTAACCTCTACCACTTCAGCTGGAAGGCGATTCCATGTGTCCATTACCCTCTCTGTAAAGTAATACTTCCTGAAATTATTTTTAAACCTTTGCCCCTCTAATTTAAGACTATGTCCTCTTGTTGTGGTAGTTTTTCTTCTTTTGAATATAGTATCATCCTTTACTGTGTAGATTTCCTTTATGGATTTAAATCATATCCCCCCGTCTCGTCTTTCCTCCAAGCTGTACATGTTAAGATCCTTTAACCTTTCCTTGTAACCTTCCCCAGTTCTCTGACTGGGCATCTAAAACAGGCATTTCTCCAGGATCCTTCTGTTCTGTAGATCTCCTGGGGTTTCTGCAAGGGTCTCAGCCTGAACACTCTGAAGGTCCACATTTAAGCCCTCTCAGCTTTAACTAGAGTGCGATGGGCTCTCAACTCTGATGTGCCTCATGCTATAAATGTAGACATGCAGATCAGACCTCCTATCAAGTCCATTTCTCCTCCTTGTGACTTGCCACTTATACTGACAGCCTTACAAGGTTCCCCATTTGAACCTATAACAGAGATTCCAGTTATGCTCTTTACTCTCTTATGGTTGCCTTGACATCAGGTAGAAAAGTCTCAGAATTGGTAGCAATCTCAACAGACAAACCTTTCATCTCATTCCAACAGGATAAGGTGATTCTGAGAACAGTTCCAGAGTTTAGGCCTAAAGTGGTTACATAATTTCATATGAATCAGGAGATGATACTGCCTGCTTTCTTCCCATCTCCTTCTTCTGAGGAGGAACAAGTGTCTCACACCCTGGATGTGGCTCACTGTCTATCGGTTTACCTCAACAGAACTTGGAGCTGGAGGAGATCCTCTAGACTTTTCATCATCCCTGGAGGGCATGACAAGGGCCTACAAGCATCTACTAAAACCATCTCTAGGTTCCTGATCTCGGCCATTACTAAAGATTATGAGACTAAACAGGTTCCGGTTCCTCTAGGTCTGAAAGCCTATTCCACCCGAACTCTACCCAGGTCCAGGGCAGCTGTTGCTTAAGTCTCTTCTGATCAGATCTGTAGAACAGCAACATGAACATCTCAGAAAACTTTCATCCAACATTATCAATTTGGTTCTGCTGTCTTATCGGCTTCCTGTGTGTATCTCTATCACTTAATAAAATTTAGTATCATATGGTGTTCTGTGTTAGCTCCATTTTAAGACATAAAGCACTCCACACACAGAAACATAAAGCATAAGGCTGAAGGATTACAACTATCATCCTGTGTGCCCATATTGCAAAAGGCCAATGTTTCCTGTCAAGTCACACTAGTGTTGAGAGTGAGTCTCTCAACTCTCCATCTTCAGTGGCAACCTTTCAGGGCACAGTTTTAGACTGTGCCAATCCACTGCTTTCATGTATCACTTGGTAATATCTAATCACTAAGAGTAATCCGAGACTCCCTTGTATTTTAGAGTGATAGAGGGTATCCATCTTCAGACAGCAGAGGAAGATAGAAACATTGGGCATACTGTTGCCAAAGAGGCTCTCAGTATTGAAAAAGGGGATGGTTTGAAGCAAATAAAAACTATTCATTCATTTTAAGAGCATTCATACTTCAAAACCAGTATATAAATTGGCTGTCAGGACTAACAGACACCATACACGCACAACCCAAGTAGCCTAATAAAGTAACCCGAAAAACCCTAAATGTATTAGAATGGCCCAATTTAACATAAAAATTAGAAACAGGATAAGCTGAGGCCAGAATAACAGAGATAAGGTAAACAGTGCGACAAGCATTTAAGGATAGTATTAACCAGATTAACCAGAATGAGAAACTATGACAGGGCACTGGATAACTGCCAAATTAAGTTTAAATAGCCAAAGGAGAGCTGTGATTCACTACTATCACAAGGACTTGGACACACATTCACGTCATAATCATAGGTGGATCCTTTATATGTCCAGCGAGGGAGTTTGTTGTCCAACGAGGGTGTCCTTCACCCCGACCATCTCTCCAAGTTCCAAGAATGTGCTTAAGATGTTTGGGAGTGTTATCTGGGGCAATAAGCCACCATCTTGTGTGCTTGCCCCCTCCCTTCAAACCCCTCGATCACACCATTCTGCCAAAGAGCTTCTAGGAAAGGCTCCAGTAATAGTACAAATAAAAGTGGGGATACATGGCACCTCTGCTTCGTACTATTTTGGATAGAAACTGTTTGAGCTGTAGGGATTGATTAGATAACCTATAAGAGCTATCAGTTGTGGACCACACCTCTTCTTTTCTAATGTATCCATCATATATTTCCAATGTACCTGGTCGAGCACTTTCTCATTGTGCGTTGAGAGGAGTAGGAGACCCCGATTAGTCCACTTTGCAACAAAAATCACATCAAAGACTCTAGTCATGCTGTCCCCCGCCTCTTTACAAGGAACAAAATCAGATTTCTCTGAGCCAATTAGGTAGCTAACTACTGAAACTTCATTGCTAAGATTGTAGAGAATAATTTGGCCTAAACTTGGGTCTTTGCCATTTTAGGGGGCAATTGTTATTGTTGCAAGTAAGGATTCCCTATGGCAGCTCTTTCCTTGGAGCAAAACATAGAATCCGCTTGGATACATGATATATCCAAAATCTTAGTAATGGAGGGGCAGACAATCTGGGGCAGACAAACCCCAGTCTTGTTAGTGTGGGAAGTCAAAAGTGCAGCTTTCAATACCTCCACCATTATCTCCCCCTCTAGGCTACACATCAAGTCTTTATATAGGCGTGCGCACGGGGTGTGCCGGGAGTGCCTGGGTGCGCCCAGGACAGTCCTGCATTTTGTGGGTCTGTCCCAGGTCCTGGGCACCTTTATTCTGGGACAATGTAATGTCCCAGAATGAGCTAAAGAGGGGGCCCACTGGCTTCCCCACTATGCCAGCGCTGCATGCCTCGGTGGAGATGTGCGAGCGCCAACCCTCCCTCTCTCCCTCCCAGCGCTGCAAGGAAGTGAGGTCACACACTTCCTTCCAGCACTCTTTGCAGATGGGCGCGCGGGAAGAAAGTGAGAGGAGCTCCCATGACCAGGTAATTGCATGGAATGGGGGGGGGGGTAAAATCTTTATCATGGACTCAATAGTACTACTAGGTACTCTATGATAAAGATTTCACCCCCGTTCCTCTCAGTGAGTCACTAGAGGGCGGGTGGACATGAAATGGGGGGAGGAGGGTAATAGGCATGAAATATGGGGGGTGATATGAAATATGGGGGAATGTACATGAAATATGGGGGGATGGACATGAAATGGGGGGTGTACATGAAATATGGGGTGGTATGAATTATGGGGGGAATGGACGCTGAAACCCACACTATGCCGCTGTGTCCGGTGTGAAGAGGAGTCAGGGAGGGGCAAGAAAGTGTCCCTGAATGGCATTTTCAAAATGTGTTCACCCTACCCTAATCAAGCCTCAAAATTGAGGCTCTGTGCTGCACTGATACTATGCTATTTAAAAAAAAATGTTATGCCGCCATTCAGGACCTGACTGGGGATACAAAGCAGGCCTGGATAAAAAATTTAGGCCAGCCCCATAAGTCACTGCGCCATATATTGTCGCGTGTAACATGTAAGGCTATGTCTTGCCATGACAGATGATTGAGTAATATATATATATATGCATGTCCCTACAGGCTTTTCAACGTAAACACTGAGTCAGTGCACCTACATTCAGGGCCTCCACACTCTGTAGGTGCTGAATGTTCCCCATAGAGATACATTGATTCAATGCATCTCTATGAGGAGAGGCTGATTGGTGTAACGTTTTGCAGCCAATCCAATGGCAAAGCATTGGATTGGCTGAGATCATCAAGCTTGATGATCTCAGCCATAGAGGCAGGGCCAGTCGAGGGGAGACCAGCTCGCTGCGTGGGAAAAAAAAGTGAGCAAAAACACTTTTTAAACACACATATACACCATGACAGACACAGAAACACACATATACCATGACAGATACACACCCCATGACAGACACACACCATGACACAGACAGACACACGCACATATACCATGACACACACACCATAACACAGACAGACACACACCCCATGACAGAGACACACACCCCATGACAGGGACACACACCCCATGATGGACAGACACACCATGACGGACACACACACCATGACACAGACACACACACACACACACCATGACAGACAGACACACACACACACACACGCCATACAGACAGACACAATGAGACAGACAGACACACATATACCATGAAACACACACCATGACACAGACAGACACACACCTCATGACACAGACACACACACCATGACGGACAGACACACCATGACACAGACAGACACACACAGACAGACACACACACACACACACCATACAGACAGACACCATGAGACAGACAGACACACATATACCATGACACACACACCATGACACAGACAGACACACACCTCATGACACAGACACACACACCATGACAGACACACACACCATGACAGACAGACACACACACACCATGACACAGACAGACACACACCATGACACAGACAGACACCATGGGACAGACAGACAGACACACACCATACAGACACACAGACAGACAAACTCACACTGACACACATTACTCATTACATTACTGCCAGGGTGTCATGCAGTGCAGGAGGCTGCTGGGGCAGGGGCACCTGTGCTGGCGGCCGTTGGGGGAGGTCTGCTGGCGGCCGCTGGGGGAGCTGCGCTGGCTCTGCTCTCCCACCCTCGCGCGCTGCTGAATGAGACTGGAGCCGGAATATGCCTTTAGCATCTGGAGGTACAGTGTTGTAACACTTAACCAACATGAACAGATTCATGGACTATAACTCCCATTACTTTGTTTGACTCGGAATTATGGAAATTACAGTCCATAACATCTTGAGTGCAGTTACTCCCTAACCATAAGTCCCCAATAACATTATTCTGTGTGTGTGTGTGTGTGTGTGTGTGCATGTATATATGTGTGTGTGTGTATGAATGTGTGTGTGTATGTCTGGGTGTGTGCATGTATGTAAGGTGTTTGTATGGGTCTTTGTGTATGCATAGGTCAGTGTGTGTGCATGGGTCAGTGTGTGTGTGTGTATGTATGTATCAGCATGTGTCTGCATGGGTCTGTGGATGGGTCAGCATGTGTCTGCATGGGTCAATGTGTGTAGGTATTGGTCTGTTTGTGTGTATGGGTCTGCGTGTGTATGGGTCAATGTGTGTGTATAGGTTAGACTGTGTCTGCATGGGTCAGTGTGTGTGTGGAGGGGGGTCAGTGTGAGCGTATGTGTATGTGTGTGGGTCAGTGTGTGTGTCTGTATGGGTCAGCATAAGTCTGCATGAGAGCATGGAATGAATGGGGCAGCAAAAAATGTTTCGCCTAGGGCGGCAAAAATCCTTGCACTGGCCCTGATCACAAGGTAGAGCCAACAATGTGATATGGTAAAACTTTTATTCAAATACTCATAAAAGGCTGACAAGCACACTTGTACGGGACAAAATGTGGGGAAGCAATATTAAATTCCAAAATGTTGGTGGCTTCAGATAACTATGATGATAATCCTTAATTTGCTGAAATTAGCACTTCAAGTAATGCTGAGAAATAAATGCTCACATGTTTATCTATGTTTTAGCCTCTTGTTTGCTTGAATAAATGTTTTATATGGCAACTATCCCGCACATGCTTAAACTCCCTTACTGTGTTAACCTCTACCACTTCAGCTGGAAGGCGATTCCATGTGTCCATTACCCTCTCTGTAAAGTAATACTTCCTGAAATTATTTTTAAACCTTTGCCCCTCTAATTTAAGACTATGTCCTCTTGTTGTGGTAGTTTTTCTTCTTTTGAATATAGTATCATCCTTTACTGTGTAGATTTCCTCTATGGATTTAAATCATATCCCCCCGTCTCGTCTTTCCTCCAAGCTGTACATGTTAAGATCCTTTAACCTTTCCTTGTAACCTTCCCCAGTTCTCTGACTGGGCATCTAAAACAGGCATTTCTCCAGGATCCTTCTGTTCTGTAGATCTCCTGGGGTTTCTGCAAGGGTCTCAGCCTGAACACTCTGAAGGTCCACATTTAAGCCCTCTCAGCTTTAACTAGAGTGCGATGGGCTCTCAACTCTGATGTGCCTCATGCTATAAATGTAGACATGCAGATCAGACCTCCTATCAAGTCCATTTCTCCTCCTTGTGACTTGCCACTTATACTGACAGCCTTACAAGGTTCCCCATTTGAACCTATAACAGAGATTCCAGTTATGCTCTTTACTCTCTTATGGTTGCCTTGACATCAGGTAGAAAAGTCTCAGAATTGGTAGCAATCTCAACAGACAAACCTTTCATCTCATTCCAACAGGATAAGGTGATTCTGAGAACAGTTCCAGAGTTTAGGCCTAAAGTGGTTACATAATTTCATATGAATCAGGAGATGATACTGCCTGCTTTCTTCCCATCTCCTTCTTCTGAGGAGGAACAAGTGTCTCACACCCTGGATGTGGCTCACTGTCTATCGGTTTACCTCAACAGAACTTGGAGCTGGAGGAGATCCTCTAGACTTTTCATCATCCCTGGAGGGCATGACAAGGGCCTACAAGCATCTACTAAAACCATCTCTAGGTTCCTGATCTCGGCCATTACTAAAGATTATGAGACTAAACAGGTTCCGGTTCCTCTAGGTCTGAAAGCCTATTCCACCCGAACTCTACCCAGGTCCAGGGCAGCTGTTGCTTAAGTCTCTTCTGATCAGATCTGTAGAACAGCAACATGAACATCTCAGAAAACTTTCATCCAACATTATCAATTTGGTTCTGCTGTCTTATCGGCTTCCTGTGTGTATCTCTATCACTTAATAAAATTTAGTATCATATGGTATTCTGTGTTAGCTCCATTTTAAGACATAAAGCACTCCACACACAGAAACATAAAGCATAAGGCTGAAGGATTACAACTATCATCCTGTGTGCCCATATTGCAAAAGGCCAATGTTTCCTGTCAAGTCACACTAGTGTTGAGAGTGAGTCTCTCAACTCTCCATCTTCAGTGGCAACCTTTCAGGGCACAGTTTTAGACTGTGCCAATCCACTGCTTTCATGTATCACTTGGTAATATCTAATCACTAAGAGTAATCCGAGACTCCCTTGTATTTTAGAGTGATAGAGGGTATCCATCTTCAGACAGCAGAGGAAGATAGAAACATTGGGCATACTGTTGCCAAAGAGGCTCTCAGTATTGAAAAAGGGGATGGTTTGAAGCAAATAAAAACTATTCATTCATTTTAAGAGCATTCATACTTCAAAACCAGTATATAAATTGGCTGTCAGGACTAACAGACACCATACACGCACAACCCAAGTAGCCTAATAAAGTAACCCGAAAAACCCTAAATGTATTAGAATGGCCCAATTTAACATAAAAATTAGAAACAGGATAAGCTGAGGCCAGAATAACAGAGATAAGGTAAACAGTGCGACAAGCATTTAAGGATAGTATTAACCAGATTAACCAGAATGAGAAACTATGACAGGGCACTGGATAACTGCCAAATTAAGTTTAAATAGCCAAAGGAGAGCTGTGATTCACTACTATCACAAGGACTTGGACACACATTCACGTCATAATCATAGGTGGATCCTTTATATGTCCAGCGAGGGAGTTTGTTGTCCAACGAGGGTGTCCTTCACCCCGACCATCTCTCCAAGTTCCAAGAATGTGCTTAAGATGTTTGGGAGTGTTATCTGGGGCACTAAGCCACCATCTTGTGTGCTTGCCCCCTCCCTTCAAACCCCTCGATCACACCATTCTGCCAAAGAGCTTCTAGGAAAGGCTCCAGTAATAGTACAAATAAAAGTGGGGATACATGGCACCTCTGCTTCGTACTATTTTGGATAGAAACTGTTTGAGCTGTAGGGATTGATTAGATAACCTATAAGAGCTATCAGTTGTGGACCACACCTCTTCTTTTCTAATGTATCCATCATATATTTCCAATGTACCTGGTCGAGCACTTTCTCATTGTGCGTTGAGAGGAGTAGGAGACCCCGATTAGTCCACTTTGCAACAAAAATCACATCAAAGACTCTAGTCATGCTGTCCCCCGCCTCTCTACAAGGAACAAAATCAGATTTCTCTGAGCCAAGTAGGTAGCTAACTACTGAAACTTAATTGCTAAGATTGTAGAGAATAATTTGGCCTAAACTTGGGTCTTTGCCATTTTAGGGGGCAATTGTTATTGTTGCAAGTAAGGATTCCCTATGGCAGCTCTTTCCTTGGAGCAAAACATAGAATCCGCTTGGATACATGATATATCCAAAATCTTAGTAATGGAGGGGCAGACAATCTGGGGCAGACAAACCCCAGTCTTGTTAGTGTGGGAAGTCAAAAGTGCAGCTTTCAATACCTCCACCATTATCTCCCCCTCTAGGCTACACATCAAGTCTTTATATAGGCGTGCGCACGGGGTGTGCCGGGAGTGCCTGGGTGCGCCCAGGACAGTCCTGCATTTTGTGGGTCTGTCCCAGGTCCTGGGCACCTTTATTCTGGGACAATGTAATGTCCCAGAATGAGCTAAAGAGGGGGCCCACTGGCTTCCCCACTATGCCAGCGCTGCATGCCTCGGTGGAGATGTGCGAGCGCCAACCCTCCCTCTCTCCCTCCCAGCGCTGCAAGGAAGTGAGGTCACTTCCTTGCAGATGGGCGCGCGGGAAGAAAGTGAGAGGAGCTCCCATGACCAGGTAATTGCATGGAATGGGGGGGGGGGTAAAATCTTTATCATGGACTCAATAGTACTACTAGGTACTCTATGATAAAGATTTCACCCCCGTTCCTCTCAGTGAGTCACTAGAGGGCGGGTGGACATGAAATGGGGGGAGGAGGGTAATAGGCATGAAATATGGGGGGTGATATGAAATATGGGGGAATGTACATGAAATATGGGGGGATGGACATGAAATGGGGGGTGTACATGAAATATGGGGTGGTATGAATTATGGGGGGAATGGACGCTGAAACCCACACTATGCCGCTGTGTCCGGTGTGAAGAGGAGTCAGGGAGGGGCAAGAAAGTGTCCCTGAATGGCATTTTCAAAATGTGTTCACCCTACCCTAATCAAGCCTCAAAATTGAGGCTCTGTGCTGCACTGATACTATGCTATTTAAAAAAAAATGTTATGCCGCCATTCAGGACCTGACTGGGGATACAAAGCAGGCCTGGATAAAAAATTTAGGCCAGCCCCATAAGTCACTGCGCCATATATTGTCGCGTGTAACATGTAAGGCTATGTCTTGCCATGACAGATGATTGAGTAATATATATATATATGCATGTCCCTACAGGCTTTTCAACGTAAACACTGAGTCAGTGCACCTACATTCAGGGCCTCCACACTCTGTAGGTGCTGAACGTTCCCCATAGAGATACATTGATTCAATGCATCTCTATGAGGAGAGGCTGATTGGTGTAACGTTTTGCAGCCAATCCAATGGCAAAGCATTGGATTGGCTGAGATCATCAAGCTTGATGATCTCAGCCATAGAGGCAGGGCCAGTCGAGGGGAGACCAGCTCGCTGCGTGGGAAAAAAAAGTGAGCAAAAACACTTTTTAAACACACATATACACCATGACAGACACAGAAACACACATATACCATGACAGATACACACCCCATGACAGACACACACCATGACACAGACAGACACACGCACATATACCATGACACACACACCATAACACAGACAGACACACACCCCATGACAGAGACACACACCCCATGACAGAGACACACACCCCATGACAGGGACACACACCCCATGATGGACAGACACACCATGACGGACACACACACCATGACACAGACATACACACACACACACACACACACACCATGACAGACAGACACACACACACACACACGCCATACAGACAGACACAATGAGACAGACAGACACACATATACCATGAAACACACACCATGACACAGACAGACACACACCTCATGACACAGACACACACACCATGACGGACAGACACACCATGACACAGACAGACACACACAGACAGACACACACACACACACACACCATGACAGACAGACAGACAGACACACACACACACACACACACACACACACACACACACCATACAGACAGACACCATGAGACAGACAGACACACATATACCATGACACACACACACACCATGACACAGACAGACACACACCTCATGACACAGACACACACACCATGACAGACACACACACCATGACAGACAGACACACACACACCATGACACAGACAGACACACACCATGACACAGACAGACACCATGGGACAGACAGACAGACACACACCATACAGACACACAGACAGACAAACTCACACTGACACACATTACTCATTACATTACTGCCAGGGTGTCATGCAGTGCAGGAGGCTGCTGGGGCAGGGGCACCTGTGCTGGCGGCCGTTGGGGGAGGTCTGCTGGCGGCCGCTGGGGGAGCTGCGCTGGCTCTGCTCTCCCACCCTCGCGCGCTGCTGAATGAGACTGGGGCCGGAATATGACGTCATATTTCGGCCCCGGTCTCATTCAGCTGCTCGCTGGGGAGCAGAGACAGCGCAGCTCCCCCAGCGGCCGCCAGCAGACCTCCCCCAGCGACCGCCAGCAGACCCAGGTGTCTGCCAGGCCCCAGGTGCTGCGGGTGCTGCGGGGCATGCAATTCGCAATGGGAAGGTGCGAGTGTCTCTCTGCCTTTAAGACACTCGGTTCACCTTCCCTTGCGGTTCTGTTTATGTATGTATGTATGTATTTTATTATTATTATTATTATTATTGCCATTTATATAGCGCCAACAGATTCCGTAGCGCTTTACAATATTATGAGAGGGGATTTAACTATAAATAGGACAATTACAAATAAACTTACAGGAACAATAGGTTGAAGAGGACCCTGTTCAATCGAGCTTACATTCTATAGGAGGTGGGGTGTAAAACACATTAGGACAGTAATTTACAATCAAATAAGGTGGGCTGCCCTTTAGAAGAGAGCAAGAAACAGGTATGTGAGGTAGGGGTTAGTCTTGGAGGCCATAAGCTTTCCTAAAGAGATGGGTTTTAAGGCACTTCTTAAAAGATGCAAAACTAGGGGAGAGTCTGATGGCGGTAGGCAGGCTATTCCATAGGAAGGGAGCCGCCCGCCAGAAGTCCTGCAAGCGCGAGTTGGCCGTACGGGTGGGGACAACGGACAGGAGGTGGTCACGGGCAGAGCGGAGAGACCGAGAAGGGACATACCTATGGATCTGTGAGGAGATAAAAGAGGGGCTAGAGTTGTTCAGTGCTTTATAGGTGTGAGTTAGTACCTTGAATTGACTCCTATAGCATACAGGAAGCCAATGTAAGGACTGGCAGAGGGGTGAGGTGTGAGAGAAATGACTAGAGAGGAAAATCAGTCTAGCAGCAGCATTCATTATGGACTGTAGGGGTGCAGTACGGCTTTTGGGAAGACCAGGAGAGGGTTACAGTAACCCATGCGGGAAATTACTAGAGCATGGACAAGCTCCTTGGTAGTATCTGGTGCAAGAAAGGGGCGGATGCGGGCTATGTTTTTAAGATGTAATCTACAGGATTTGGCAACATGCTGGATGTGAGGCTCAAAGGTGAGACCAGAGTCAAGTATGATGCCAAGACAGCGCGCTTGCAAGGATGGACTGATGTTGGTACCACAAACTTGAAGGGAGAGCGAAAGAGGAGGATCAGTATTAGGAGGAGGAAAGACAAGGAGCTCAGTTTTTGAGAGATTGAGTTTCAGAAAGCGGGTGGACATCCACGCAGAGATGGAAGAAAGGCAAGCAGTGACACATTGCAGGACGGCAGGGGAGAGGTCCGGGGAGGAGAGATATAGCTGGGTGTCATCAGCGTACAAGTGGTAGCAGAATCCAAAAGAGGTAATAAGTTTGCCAAGAGAGGCAGTATAAAGAGAAAATAGAAGGGGACCAAGGACACAGCCTTGGGGGACTCCAACCGAGATAGGGGAGGAGGTATCATTAGAAAAAGAGACACTGAATGAGTGTTGGGAGAGATAAGAGGAAAACCACGAGAAGACAGAGTCACAGAGACCAAGCGATTGAAGAGTTTGAAGAAGGAGAGCATGATCAACGGTGTCAAAGGCCGCTGAGAGGTCGAGAAGAATTAGTATGGAGTAGTGGCCTTTGGATTTAGCTGCGATAAGGTCGTTAGTAACTTTGATAAGGGCAGTCTCTGTAGAGTGGAGAGGGCGGAAGCCAGATTGAAGGGGGTCTAGGAGAGAGTTGGAATTGAGGAAATGAGAGACACGGGTAAAGACAAGTCTTTCCAGAAGCTTTGAGGAAAAAGGGAGCAGGGATATGGGACGGTAGTTAGAGGGGGTGGATGGGTCGAGGGATGTTTTTTTTTTTAGTATAGGTACTACAGTGGCATGTTTAAGGTCAGCAAGGATGATGCCAGAAGAGAGAGAGCAGTTGAAGATGTGTGTTAAAGAAGGCACGAGACAAGTGGAGAGAGATCTGATAAGGTGAGATGGGACAGGATCGAGTGGGCAAGTGGTGGGGCGAGAGAAGCAAAGAAGAGCAGCCACCTCTTGGTCAGTAGCTGGGGAGAATGTGGGGGAACTAATGAGAGAGGAAAAATAGGACTGTTTGGCAAAGGCAAGGGCTGCACTGTATGAACACAATATGAATCTATAATGGAGAAAGTCTGATAGGGTGCGAGACTTCCTCCAGGAGCGTTCAGCACAACAGGAGCATCTTTGCAGGTAGCGCATTGATTTAGTATGCCACGGTTGGGGGCGGGTCCTCCTCGAGGTGCTTGTTTGGAGTGGCGCTGCAGCGTTCAAGGCAGATGTAAGAGTAGAGTTATATGTGGAGATGGGCAGTGAAGGACAAGAGAGGGAAGGGATGGACAGCAGTCGTGAATCAATGTCAGCTGACAACTGCTATTTGTATATATGTGTGTATGTATATATATATATATATATATATATGTATGTATGTATGTATGTGTATATATATATATATATATATATATATATATATATATATATATATATATATAAACAAAAAGGTTCCTTGCACTCACGCTTTTCCTTATTATTGCCGGGTGCCAAAGTCAGCTGGCTGAATCACATAACTTTTTCAATAGTGATGACTGCACTCCTCGGTCTTGGTGTAAAATCAATTCTGCTTTATTAAATATACATTAAAAAAAAACAAAGTTTCAGCCCCACTCTGGGCTTTCTTCAGGATCAAAAGTTACACATATTACAATAATATGTAATATGTAAAGTAATATGTGTAACTTTTGATCCTGAAGAAAGCCCAGAGTGGGGCTGAAACGTCGATCTTTTCTAATGTATATTTAATAAAGCAGAATTGATTTTACATCAAGACTGAGGAGTGCAGTCATCACTATTGAAAAAGTTATATATATAAGGTCCCTGTGCGGACCGAAACGTCGATTTTTTCTATTTTGTTTGATGGAATAAATACCATTTGAATTTCAAAGTCTGTGAGTGCAGCCTGCATTTTTCTATCTATCCACATCAGCATCCCTAAAGGACTGGCACCCGGCAAGCCTAGAGGCACAGCAAAAGTTATCAAAGCGTGAGTGCAAGGACTTTTGTATTATATATATATATATATATATATATACATATACATATACACGCGGCGTGTATGTTTGTGCTTTAGGGTCCACACCCTAAAGCAATAGGCTGCACACGCCTATGATTCTTTAACTAGGGCACCACATACATATCTGTCCAGATATTGTTGGATTTTCTACTTCCTTGTCGGTAATTGTGTTTCTGTTAATGAGCCCTGCAGATTATACAGGGACGCATAATATTGCTGGACCTCAGAGGCTATTCCTTTTGGGGGGGGGGGGGGGGGGAGGGGGGGTCTGCCTCCTTCTACCTTGGTAATCTGAGTGACATGGCACAATCATTGCTTCTTTTGGAGTATTTTTGCCAAAAGGCGATCACACATATTGGAGAGCTCATAAAAGAAGCAGACAGATATACAGAAAGTAGGTAGATGTGTTTGTCTAAATAGGGCATTTAAATGGCGTTGTCCATTCATAACTCATTATAGTACTTATCCGCAAAGACTGTATCCAATGTTGCTTTTTATGTTGCTAGTTTCTCTGTTGTTTCAAGTGTGTGCATGTTTTAACAAAATGGCAACTAATAACACATGTATGCACTTCCCCAATCGTGAGGTGTGTAATTTTCTAAGAAATAGCTGGAGAAAGTCTATCTTGCCACAGTCATTACCTTTACATCTTGTAGCACCATTTCATTGAGCTTCCAGTATTGTTCTACAGACCTGGTTGAGGGGAATGCTGGTGATCATGATCCAACCAGGTGGGCTGTCCTATTGAGGCTTAGATTAACTAAGTCTAGTATACAGATTGTGCAGTGGGGAATAGTGGGCACAGTCCTTATCAGGACTAGTCCTTATGAGTTAGCCACTCTCCAGCAGTCTCTCAATCCTGCCCCCAAATGTGCTTGCCTTAACTTACATAGTTGATGGTTAGGATGACTACTTTGTCCTCTAGAGATGTCTGTTTTGGGATCCATTGAGGTATCCCCTAGGACAAGGGTCCCTTTGCGAAACCTATCCAACATCAAGAGCGTTGTCGCAATAAAATTATCCTGCTTTAGTATACTAAAGACTTGCAAATGTGTATATTTGGAAGGCAGTGGAACCCTTTACAAAAATACATTTGTCAATTGAAAAGGAGTGTGTTTAGAGAAAAAGTATGGCCTCTCCACTGGACTTTGCCGCAGGATTGCAGGCTAAATAGCCCATCAGGTAGGAAATTTTTCCGGAATGTTGGGACTTTATCTGCTGGAAAATTATGCGACTCCAGAGTTCCTTAAAAACCCAGGACATGCACTCCAGAGCATTTAATCCTTACAGATTATGAGTACAAACAATCAGCAGTGCACAAGCATATGCTGCTTGAGGGGTCATGATGTTGCAGCAACAAGTGGGGTCTGCAGCAGGTGAGAGTGAGAGAAAAATAGGGGGTGGAGAGGATGAGGATGGAGAAGAGGTACAGGGGAAAAAAGAAGGAAAATATGAAGGGCAATCACAAAGAAAGAATAAAGCTGCTTTATAAGCTACAAGCCATGCATAATATTCTGATGCATCTGTTTTATTCATGTGACATTAGGACATTCATGCTAAGGTCATTGTGCTGACACATTGATGTACTGACACAAACCTTACTTCCAGAGCCATGATGTTTCTCCTACAGCAGCTGTGTCCTTTTCCTGCTCTAGTCATAGATGCCTCTATCTAGCCATGGTCCTATGTACCCAATCTAACAGTGCAATTGTAATCATATGTGTATCATATGTGTATTACTATCATTCTCTTCCCAACCATGGCACCATCCAATCCCTTCTACACCCTATTATTAGCTCACTTTTACTCTGACATTTTACAATCCTTCCTTCTACAGGCATGTTGTAGTGAACTTGCCTGCCCCATGTGTCCATTTCTCCATTCATCAGCCATGCAAGCAGAATCCTACATGAGTCTGCATGATCACCTCCTCTGGTTGCGTGGATTGAACACTCTACACTGCCATGCAACTTGAACAGGGAAATAGCATTATACTTGCCATTCAGCACTCACAATCCTGTCCTCCTTCTGGTTCGAGAGGCCTGAATAAATTAACAGCAGCATTAGTTCCTTTGAATTCCCTTGTATGCTGCCCGCTTGAATGACGTGTCCTCACATGTTTGAATGAAGTGACGCCAGGACCATCGTTAAGGTGACCACGTCATCTAGGCAACTCCATTATAAATCATTTTAGAGTTGCAGAAATTATGTGGACCAATCAGAATTTGATTAAGCCTTTGTAATGCCCTACTCTGGTTTCTTTCTTGGTATATGTTTAAATCTTATAGTAAGTCTTTCTTGTTTTTCTGATATTGACCTTGGCTTGTATTTGACTTTGTGCATTTCTGGAATCCTGACCAGACTTGTTGTTTTGTTTATCTGTATTTTTGTAATCCTGACTTGATGATTACTGAACTTGTCTTTATCTTTCTTATGTTAAGTCCGGCAACTTTAAGAGTAATATGTCCATTTAGAACCTGTTTCTGTGATCCCTGTGACACATGTCTCTTTCTAGTGCTAGCCATGTCAGCTACTTCAAATTTCTCAGAACAATATGTTCCTATACCTAGGCATTATTTTGTATCTTCCCAGCGATCTTTATATTATTACCTTCCTTGGCAGTAATGTGTCTGTCTTAACCTTTTTTTTATGTACAAATCCCCCTCAGCAGGAGTGTCTGGTTTCCCAACAGATCCCAGCCATGTTATTGTCTCTAACCCTTTTGCCCCACTCCTCTTTCCATCACTGTATATGCCCCCTAGTCAAATAGTCACTTTATCTAACAGGCAGGGGTGGCTCTAGACTTTGCAAGGCCTTAGGAGAAACTCAAACAAGAGGCCCATTAGTGTGTTTATAAGGAGCTGTAGATATATTAAATGGCAGGATTGCATCTTTGGCCACAGAGAGATCATCTTTAAAAGTTTGCAATGTTGCGGCTCCCTATGCGCTGCGTTGTGAGCTCTATAATTGTAGTTATGGCATAATATGCAATAAACAAATTTAATTAGCAACTACGCTAATCATTAATGCATGATTGTTGGGTATGGTTGTATAGCCTGGCAGTCGTTTATACATAAGTGCCAGTGTGAAAGGGTTATTGGAAACAAGAATTAACATTTTGGTTGGGCTTTTAAAAAATAATTTAACAAATAATAAAGTTACAGATAAGAGAGCAATGCCATAGACATTTTCCCACATACAGTTGCAAGAAAAAGTATGTGAACCCTTTGGAATGATATGGATTTCTGCACAAATTGGTCATAAAATGTGATCTGATCATCATCTAAGTCACAACAATAGACAATCACAGTCTGCTTAAACTAATAACACACAAATAATGAAATGTTGCCATGTTTTTATTGAACACACCATGTAAACATTCACAGTGCAGGTGGAAAAAGTATGTGAACACTTGCATTTAATAACTGGTTGAACCTCCTTTGGCAGCAATAACTTCAACCAAACGTTTCCTGTAGTTGCAGATCAGACGTGCACAACGGTCAGGAGTAATTCTTGACCATTCCTCTTTACAGAACTGTTTCAGTTCAGCAATATTCTTGGGATGTCTGGTGTGAATCGCTTTCTTGAGGTCATGCCACAGCATCTCAATTGGGTTGAGGTCAGGACTCTGACTGGGCCATTTCAGAAGGCGTATTTTCTTCTGTTTAAGCCATTCTGTTGTTGATTTACTTCTATGCTTTGGGTGATTGTCCTGTTGCAACACCCATCTTCTGTTGAGCTTCAGCTGGTAGACAGATGGCCTTAAGTTCTCCTGCAAAATGTCTTGATAAACTTGGGAATTCATTTTTCCTTCGATGATAGCAATCCGTCCAGGCCCTGACGCAGCAAAGCAGCCCCAAACCATAATGCCCCCACCACCATACTTCATAGTTGAGATGAGGTTTTGATGTTGGTGTGCTGTGCCTCTTTTTAGCCACACATAGTGTTGTGTGTTTCTTCCAAACAACTCAACTTTGGTTTCATCTGTCCACAGAATATTTTGCCAGTAATGCTGTGGAACATCCAGGTGCTCTTATGCAAACTGTAAACGTGCAGCAATGTTTTGTTTGGACAGCAGTGGCTTCCTCTATGGTATCCTCCCATGAAATCCATTCTTTTTTAGTGTTTTACATATTGTAGATTCTCTAACAGGGATGTTAGCATTTGCAAGTGACTTTTGTAAGTCTTCAGCTGACACTCTAGGATTCTTCTTCACCTCATTGAGCAGTCTGCGCTGTGCTCTTGCAGTCATCTTTACAGGACGGCCACTCCTAGGGAGAGTAGCAGCAGTGCTGAACTTTCTCTATTTATAGACAATTTGTCTTACCGTGGACTGATGAACAGCAAGGAGATACTTTTGGAGATACTTTTATAACCCTTTCCAGCTTTGTGCAAGTCAACAATTCTTAACCGTAGGTCTTCTGAGAGCTCTTTTGTGCGAAGCATCATTCACATCAGGCAATGCTTCTTGTGAAAAGCAAACCCAGAACTGGTGTGTGTTTTTTATAGGGCAGGGCAGCTGTAACCAACATCTCCAATCTCATCTCATTGATTGGACTCCAGTTGGCTGACATCTCACTTCAATTAGCTCTTGGAGATGTCATTAGTCTAGGGGTTTACATACTTTTTCCACCTGCACTGTGAATGTTTACATGGTGTGTTCAATAAAAACATGGCAACAGTTAATTATTTGTGTGTTATTAGTTTAAGCAGACTGTGATTGTCTATTGTTGCGACCAATTTGTGCAGAAATCCACATCATTCCAAAGGGTTCACATACTTTTTCTAGCAACTGTATGTATGCATATAATATATATGTTGCTTCCAACTTTACCTTTGCATTGCCGTACCATACCACCCTCACATTGCAGACATAGACATACACACTGAAACATGCACAGCGATGGTGTGACAGGGTGCTGAGTGGGGAAAGGAGGGGGTGACAGGGGGCTGAGTGAGGAGGTGACAGGAGGCTGAGTGAAGGAGAGGTATTAGAAATACCTTTTTTCCCCTGGTGGTTTAGTGTCTGTAACATATTCCCCCTCACCTTGCGGTATTTGCGCTCAGCGACCGTGCGTCTGCATAACTGACTCCTGCAACATGTTGATGGACGCCGGCCACTGTGGATCGACACCCAATTATAGCCCCACGTCTGCCCACATTGATGACGACGTTGGCATGCGTGTGACGTCACGAGGGAGATGCGCGCTCATATTCTGGGGTCAAAGGCCAATTTCAGCCAATCAAGTTTTTTAAGGGCTTATTTAAACGTAATTCTACTTTTCCTCATTGCCCTGTCGTGCTTTCCCTTAGTGGTTGTCCGAGAGTGTGTTCCTGAGCGCTTATTTCTGGTTATTGACTTTCGCTTCGTTTTACTTCCCTGAATTCTGGTTTCCCTGACTTCTGGCTTTCCCTTATCATTGTGTCCCATTCTGTTTCCCCCGACCTCGGCAAGTATCCTGAATATTCTTTGGTGCATTAATTCCAGCCATTCTAAGGCCCGGTAATACGTTACCTAGGTGTGACACAATCCTACGTGCTGGATCAATTAGTAATCCTGACAGTGTCCTTGCTCTGTGGTGGTCCAGTGGCCTTCCTATCCAGTCTGCATCCCCGCGAAGTGTGAGCTGCAGACTGAGATAGGAGTCTTGCGATCTCCAGAAGTCAGAACGTTGCCATGGTAACCCACGGCAATGCTCTAATTGGCTGGGTAGCAGAGCTTCAGACTGGAGGTTGGGCTCACTCTCAGGGCAGACTGGAGGGGCCTTGCACCCGGTGGCATAATGGGCAAGCTGCTGGACCCCCTCCCAATGTCGGGCTCTTGGTCATGGACTAGGGCCCAACCAGTCACTCTGCCCTAATGCGATTTAGGAGGCCGCGAGGCCTTAGGCGGCCACCTAAACATCCTAATTAGAGAGCCGCCTCTGCTAACAGGGTTATATGCTAAAGTGAAAATTCAGGCCAAATTTAAGTCCAAGGTAGTCAGAAGTGAAGGATAACTGACTGGGATAATTTTCCCAGTTTGACTATTTTGACCTTAAGTGGAAAATGCACTGTAAATTCAATTTTAATTCTCACTAATAATGTCTGTAGCAATCTCAAAGCTTCCCTTCTTGGATAACTTTTCACAGAGTGCACAAGTGGACTTACAGGTGAAGTAAACTTTTCACAACAGATAAAGAGATGGATTCTCAAACATTTCATTGCAAATATATGACTTTTTCAACTACTCATGGTAAGGTAGGTAGGACATGAATTGTATAGCATAATTTCTTACAAAAAGTAAATAATCACATAAATATCCAAATAATAAAGCAAACCAATGGCAATCATTTAGTTGGCAGTACATTTGAGCCAGATCAAAGTGTGAAGATCCCCAATGTTCCACTGACTAACTCTTACCTTGATCAAAGCATTATGACATCACATGCAGTGCTTTAGAGGAGCAGGTGGTTGCATCTACAAAAACGATTTCCAGCTGCATGAGCTCTGTGGAGCACCTGCTGTTGATCTCTTCTTACCGCATATATGTTTATTTAGCAGTTACCCTTTGCTATTTCATTAACCACACTTTTACTCTCCTATAGGAGTTGGATAATTTGCTGAGAAGAAACAGTGGTGTTGAGTGTAGTGCACATTGACACCTGCCCAAAACTGGCCTTGAGAACAAAGGAAAAATCACAGGATAATGTTGATGGACTAGACTGTAATAATCATGCATCAGTCGAACAGGGAACATTCTCAATCTGAACTTCATGAAACAACCTGAAATGATATACCTAGTGGTTAATGCAAGCTAACAATAATCCTTTATGCAAAGAGAACTTAAGTGTGTCTTATTGGCCCAGCAATTAGGTGTCAGTCATGAATCCTCTGGAGCCATACACTAAAACAAATATACCGTAAGTATTACATACTTACTGATATGGAGGATTCCATTTATAAGAGATTGACTAAATGACAGTAGTGATGTCCCGAACGGTTCACTGGCGAATAGTTCCTGGCGAACATAGCGTGTTCGCGTTCGCCACGGACGGCGAACATATGCAATGTTCGGTCCGCCCCCTATTCATCATCATTGAGTAAACTTTGACCCTGTACCTCACAGTCAGCAGACACATTCCAGCCAATCAGAAGCAGACCCTCCCTCCCTCCCAGACCCTCCCACCTCCTAGACAGCATACAATTTAGATTAATTCTGAAGCTGCATTCATTTTTTTTGTATTATTTTTTGTTGTTGTGTGTTTGTGTTTATTATACATTATCCTCCATAGCCAGTAACCTGTGTTTGTTATACATTACCCCCCATAGCCAGTAACCTGTGTTTATTATACATTATCCCCCCATAGCCAGTAACCTGTGTTTATTATACAATATCCCCCCATAGCCAGTGACCTGTGCTTATTATACATTATCTCCCCCATAGCCAATAACCTGTGTTTATTATACATTATCCCCCCACAACCAGTAACCTGTGTTTATTATACATTATCCCCCCACAACCAGTAACCTGTGTTTATTATACATTATCCCCCCATAGCCAGTAACCTGTGTTTATTATACATTATCCTCCCCATAGCCAGTAACCTGTGTTTAGTATACATTATCCCCCCATAGCCAGTAACCTGTGTTTATTATACATTATCCTCCCATAGCCAATAACCTGTGTTTATTATACATTATCCCTCCCATAGCCAGTAACCTGTGTTTATTATACATTATCCTCCCATAGCCAGTAACCTGTGTTTATTATACATCATCCCTCCCATAGCCAGTAACCTGTGTTTATTATACATTATCCCCCCCATAGCCAGTAACCTGTGTTTATTATACATTATCCTCCCATAGCCAGTAACCTGTGTTTATTATACATCATCCCTCCCATAGCCAGTAACCTGTGTTTATTATACATATCCCCCATAGTCATTTATCGTTGGACCTAGGCAGCATGATGTCTTAGGTCGGCCCAGAGAGTGAGTGAGCGAGTGAGTGAATAATATAATATATATGTCCAGAAACATATTAGTAATATATGTAAATCGGGTTCATGCAAAGAGGGTGAAAAGGTATTAAAGAAAAACACACGTATTGCATCAAATTTACAAAGCCAAACTTTTAAAAGCTTTCCTCATTTCTTTCTCGGGATGAGGAATATATCGGTTGTAGACTGAGGATTTCCATCTGCCCAATCTTTTAATAATATGCACTGGAGTGTCAGTGTTGAAGGAGACCGAAGCTGCCCCTATTCTAAATGAAAGACCCGAGACATGGATACAACCCAATCTTAGGAGTAGTGTTCTGATGTAGAAGATGAATTTAGCCGTAGTCAGAGGGATTCAGTGAGAGTAGTGGTGAAATGTGTGTGGCATGACTGAGTGTGGGTAAGTAAGAGTCAAGTATTTTAACTGGGCACTAGTTCTAGGTGGGATAAAGTGGTATAGCGGATGAGTAGTTTGGTTCGTTTTAGAGGTTTGTAGAGAAAGTATATAGTGATCATGATTTTTAGCGATATCCAATATTTTTAAGGTGGTCCCAGTACCACCACTCATATCTGGTGTCACAATAGCTTGCATTTAAAAAAAAAAAAAACTTTTTTGACTGTAATATAATAGCAGTCAGTTTCCTTCACACGTGTGCGTTTCAGGGCCTGCCAGGGCACAGTGTCACACCAGTGCAACTCATATCTGGTGTAACAGTAGTGTACATTAAAAAGAAAACTAGAAATTTCACTGTGAAATAATAGCAGTCAGTTTCCTTCACACGTGTGCATTTCAGGGCCTGCCAGGGCACAGTGTCACACCAGTGCAACTCATATCTGGTGTAACAGTAGTGTACATTTAAAAAAAAAATGCAGAGGGCTTGTTGTCACCTTTCGGGGACCCTTGGTGTTGTACGTGGCTGGGTGGAGGAAGAGACCTTCAATAACATCAGTGAGGACAAGGAACGGGACATGGCTAGCTTGGTATCCAACCTTGTGCAAATGGGGAGTTTGCGGTTGTGCAAATAGACTGTTTGCGGTTGTTTGCAGTGCGTTAAACGGGGAGTTTGGTCTGTCACTGTGAAGCGGGCGTAACCCTTACACAACCTGATCGATACAACATCATACCTGATGTTTTAAAGCACGTTATTCCAAACAATTTAGGAATGTTAGGTGATTTATGCCCTTCATGGATTAAAACCAGACTCTGCATCAACTATGTAATTTTCCATGGGAGTTTTGCCATGGATCCCCCTCCGGCATGCCACAGTCCAGGTGTTAGTCCCCTTGAAACAACTTTTCCATCACTATTGTGGCCAGAAAGAGTCCCTGTGGGTTTTAAAATTCGCCTGCCTATTGAAGTCTATGGCGGTTCGCCCGGTTCGCCCGTTCGCGAACATTTGCGGAAGTTCGAAATGACAGGAAAAACATGCCTGTCACATTTAGAAGACTATACACAAGTGAAGATTGTTAGGAATTTAAAGTGAAATAAAAATGGTTGATCAAAAAAGTTAATTTGAAAAATCCAATCAATTCAGTCAAAATGCAGTCAATTCTGCATTTAGTCGAGCTATTTTGACCTTTAATTTGAATTCACTTTGAATTCCTGTCAGTTCTCATTTTAGTAAATAACCTTGCAAATGTTTATTAAAATAAAGCAGATAACAAATTGACAATGAATTTGTAGAATGTACTTCAGAGTGACCAGGATTGATACAAATTCCATATTGGTTCTGGTACAGCGATTTTGCTAAATGTTATTTTACTTTTTGTCAATGTTTCTTGGATAAAATCCTAACTAGTCCTACTTTAGATATTTTGGTAAGATTACATGTTTTTTTCTATTTGTCTTTTTTCATTTTTCATTAATTAATTATAAATGCATACCCAATCCTTCCTTAACGTAAAAATATATGTGATTTGAGCTCCAATCTACTCTAATTCCTAAAGAATTTTCCAATAAGGTCACAATCTTTCATGTGGAGCCTGAAACTGTGGCCCTGTAGTGGCAAATTGAGGATAGCTGTTGAATGTGAACACAGGTGACAACTAAAACCTCATGAAAAGAGAGTGTTTGGATTTAGACAACAATAGGAAGACATCAAACACCAGTTCAGTAACTGGATGTCCGAAAGCTGTGTTAAACCCCAACTAATATATATATAAATGACTCATAACTTATAACGACAGCTGATTGTAGCCAATTTGATATATATATGTATATATATATATATATATTTATATATATATATGACAATAAATATATCAAGAAAATACCCTTTTAAACTTTTAAACAAAACAAATGCACAATGCAAGCATTAGGAACTGATGTTAATGTAAACAACACTTGGGTACATATTTGCTGGCCAGTTCTGTTTTGCCAGGGTGTATTGAGTATTTTTGTTGTGATTGCATAAGTTGCTAGTTGGAAAGGTGATGCCTTAGACTACGATTCACTTATATTGTATTTATGTACAAAAACAATGTAACTGGTAAAAACCAAAAAAAAGATTAATTATAGATTAGCTTTAATGAGTGTTATTTTAAGCTATTTGCTTGTAAAAACAGTAAAAATAAGAATAAAAACTTCAACTATAATAAATTAAATAAAATTGACCCCCGCCATACATTATAGATATATGACCCATCTCATTTGTCACTGTGTTCCTGTAAGCCTTGGAATTTAAAGAGATGAAAGTATTCAGTGTCTATTAATCAGTAGAGATAAATGTTCTGCTCAGCATGATATTCAAATACCTTGCTGAGCAGGGGAAAATAATTACATTTGGAATTTCTGAACTACCAAATATATTGTGTATCACTTCAAAAGAAAATACAGGAACAGTGTAATCTGGCCATACTTTCTAGAGAACTGAACTGAACTGAAGTATGCACACAACACAAGCAAACACACATACTCAAAAATGGAAACCTAATTAATTATTTCAAAAAAAAAGAAAAGAAAAGAAAAAAAGCAGCTCAGGGTTTAACTCCTGGGTGGCAGGCACAGCATGCTTTCCTGTTTGAGATCGAGATGTAGAAATGACCTTGTATCCTCTGTGCCTTAAGCCTGCTGAGAGCTGGAGATGACACTCTCAACACAGAGAAGATAGAATAATTTGTTCCACTCAGGAAGCATTGGCTCTCAGTGTTTGAAGAAGAAAAAAGATAAGTATATGTTAGCATCATATGAAATATTCCACAATATATTTAGGAAAATTAGACAATGAGAGTGCACATATACTAGTTTAATCAATTAATTTTTTTTTTTTTTTTTTTTAACTTTGGCAATGAAAATTACTTTTTACAGTGAAGATGTTTTTAAACTTCGAAATAACATATGGTCTTGGGCAAAACATGCATAAATTAGAATTCTAATTAACAAAACAAAAAAGAAAAATAAGATATAAGCCAACCATCATGCAATGCATGCTGCAGTGAGCATTCAGATGCAGAACATTACAGTGGGCTAGATGCATGAGAGAGCTTAGGCTTCTTAAAGGGATTCTCCAGTGCCAGGCAAACATATTCATTTTTCCAGGCACTGCAGGACCCTCTAGTGCCCCTCTACCTCCCACCCCCCATCCCAAGTTGCTGAAGGGGTTAAAACCCCTTCAGTGACTTACCGAAGTCCAGCGCCGATGTCCCTCCAGCGCCGATGTCAGGCTCTACCTACGCTCCCCTACGCCGTCAGCTGGCGGGGGAGACCTAATGCGAATGCGCGGCTGTTGGCGGGGGAGACCTAATGCATATAGAATGCTTTCCTATGGGGATTTCTGCGATGCTGGAGGTCCTCACCTAGCGTGAGGACGTCCAGAGTAGTTTAAAAACACTTTTTGTGTTCTATGAACACGGAAGTCTCCTCTAGTGGCTGTCTAATAGACAGCCACTAGAGGAGGACTTAACCCTGCAATGTAAATATTGCAGTGTATGAAAACTGCAATAATTACACTTGCAGGGTTAAGGGTAGTGGGAGTTGGCACCCAGACCACTCCAATGGGCAGAAGTGGTCTGGGTGCCTGGAGTATCCCTTTAAGGTGAAATACTGCCTGGCCAAGCCAGATGTTCTACTAGTTTGCAAATACAAACTGTATTACTGTAGTTATTCACACAGACACATATATTAAGTCAATAAGTCAAGAAAGCTCTAGAAAAACAAGTCAAGTCTCTCTCAGGTGGCTGAAAAATTCTCCAGGCATCATGTCATTTGTTTCTTTTTTTTTTTTATTCTTTTTTTTTTTGGAGCGCAGTGTTAAGTACATGCTAAAAATATGACACAGGCATTTAACATGAAGTATTATCACAAAAAAATATGCTTAAAAGGTCAAGATGTACTGCACCTCTTTTTTTTTTTTTTTTAAATGTACAGAATAATCTGTATTACACTTACAATACATGGCATGTCATGAGTAGTGCACATTTTACAAGAACTGGAAACAGTAAAACAAGATGAACTAAACTAGGTATACATGTCTTCAATAGGTAAACAAGCTTGGTGTGCGTGGATGAACCATGAGGTAATATTAATACTAGATCAACCATGCATGGGTCAGGTGAGGTGTAGAACTAGCTGATAAAGCAAGATTCTTATTCTATAGGTGTTAGATATACTCGGAAAGTTAGCTACTGGATGGTTAACTGTTGAATACTATCATTCTATGGTAACCATGACCCTGCCTGAAAGCAACAACAATATTTCTTTGTTCGCTGGGTGTGCTAGGCATCGAATTGGTGTGTCTATTACATGTGTGTTTGCAATTACGAGGTGGCTGTATGCGGGCGTGTTTCTGGTGGCGGTTCTGCACCGTTTTTGTAATTACTCTTTGGCCTGTGCAGGTGAAGTGTGTCCTATGCGTAATGTTGGTTAGATAATAAAAAAAAGCAAATAATAAAAATATATAAAAAGAAAAAAAAAATACAAAAAAAAAAATTAAAAAAAAAGAGAGGGGTTCAGCCGGCTAGGACATAATAGTGTCAGGGGTCCGCGGGCGGCTAGGAGAGGAGGCTGCTCGCAACTTGCAGCACTCACCCTCAGTCCATCAACCGCCCCCGGTCTCCTCTTGTACTACCTGTCGTCGAGCGGCGTCTCCTGTCCGCCGCTCGCCGCTCGCATCCTTTACGCCTCCCAGCGGCAGCATGTATAACGCTGCACGCTGGAAGGACGTTAATTTATGCAAACGCCGGGGTCACGTGAGTGACCCGGCGTTAAAGCAACAGTACCATAATCACAGTGGGAGGCTTAGATATCTCCCACGTGTGATTGTTAATTCTGATTTGAAGTTATCCAATCAGAATTAAACCTAGGGTATTTATACTTACCTTTCCTGTTCCTCCCTGCCCTGTTGTGGTCTTTGGTTTATAGTATTGATTCTGATCTTGTGATTTCTGGTTACGTACTCTCTGGCTTGTTAAACTGACTTTGTGACTTTCTCCTACCCTTTGACCTCGGCTTGTTTATCGTTATCCTGTCTTCTGGTTCCCCTGACTTGGCTTGTCTCCTGACTATTCTGTGTGTGCTTAGCCCGGCCACTCTAAGGTCCGGTACGGCACCTTTTCTGTGTGTGTGTGTGTGTGTCTGTTAGCGTGTTGGGTTCCCGGGAATCGTGACATTACAACAGGGCCATAATGGAACCTGCTGACATTCCACAGCACCTAGTTAATCAGGAGGCTAGAATGGATGGTTTAGACCATCGTATGGATCAATTTGCCCAGGCTTTACAAACCATACTGGCTCGTACTGCCCACTTGCAACCTGCCGTTCCAGAAGTTGTTGCTGCTGGGCCAGAACCCAGTCCTGATCCAGCAACCGCTCCTGCTCACGTGGTTCACATGACGCCACCTCAGCGCTATAGCGGTGATCCAGCATCGTGCCGTGGTTTCCTCAACCAAATTGATATTCATTTGGTGATGAATCCACGCTCCTGACAGAACCAAAATTGCTTTTCTGATCAACCATTTGTCAGGGAAAGCTCTAGCTTGGGCCAACCCCATGTGGGAGAACTCGTCCCCAATGTCCTTTGCAGACTTTCTAACAGCTTTCAAATGTACGTTTGATCAGCCCGGCCGGGTTGCTTCTGCTGGCAAAGCTCTGCTTAGGATCCGACAGGGCAGTAGATCAGTAGCGGATTATACCATTGAATTCCGCATGCTGGCAGCTGAAGTGGTTTGGAATAACGACTCTCTCGTAACAGCTTTTCAGGAGGGTTTGGCCGCTTACATATTAGACCGAAATAGCATCCAGGGAATTGCCTGTTCTTCTGGATGATGTAATAGATTATATCATTCTAATTGACAACCGTATAAGAGAGAGGCGTAGTCAAAGAAGGATGAATACACAGGGGTTACCTGCTTTACCCAGTACTGCACTACTAGCATTACCTCCCCCTAATCAACCACCTCCCGAACCCATGAAATTAGGTGCTGTAGGCTTATCTGAAGCTTAAAGAAGTACCGCAGAAGGGAGGGCTTGTGCCTTTATTGTGGTAAGAGGGGGCATCTCTGAAGTAACTGTCCTAGTTTACAGGGAAACTACAGCACCTAAGGCCTAGAGAGGGGTCGGCCTCGGGTGTTATGGTTTTTTCCCCTCATGTGTCCATCTCCAGACCATTCATTACGGTTACTCTTTTGGTCACTCAAACCACTGTTACAACTAAAGCCTTGATCGATTCAGGTGCTGCTGATAACTTTATCGATGAGAACTTTGCTAAAAACGCAGCCTTGAATCTGATCCAAAAGGCCACACCCTTGGCCGTTGAGGCCATATATGGTAGACCACTTGAGAAACCTCTGGTGACCCATGAGACCCAAGAAATGGTTATGGCCGTGGGTGCCTTACACAAAGAAAGGATAACCTTCCAAATAATTGACTCCCCTACAGCTTCCATCATACTGGGCTTCCCCTGGTTAGTTAAGCATAACCCGGTACTTGATTGGGGTTGTTTGGATATACTCTCCTGGGGGGAATCCTGTCAACAAGACTGTATGGTCCGTTTACGTCCCGTTTGTTTACTCAATGTGCCTACAGCTAAACCACTTTCTGTTTCTGTCCCTCCTGTGTATGCAGACCTCGCATTGGTCTTTGAAAAAAGGGAAGCTGATAGACTACCCCCACACCGGGATTATGATTGTGCCATAAACTTGTTGCCTGGAACGATGCCTCCTAGGGGCAAGGTCTACCCGCTTTCTGAGAAAGAAAACCAGGTCATGGAGGAGTACATACAGGAATCCTTACGTAAAGGTTTTATCAGAAGGTCCTCCTCTCCGGCTGGTGCTGGTTTCTTTTTTGTTGCCAAGAAAGAGGGCGATTTAAGGCCATGTATAGACTATAGGGGCCTGAATAATATAACAGTTAAAAATGCATCTCCTATCCCTCTCATTACTGAGTTGTTTGACTGTGTCAAAGGTTCTAGATTTTTTACCAAACTAGACCTCAGGGGGGCTTATAACTTGGTTCGTATAAAAGAAAACGATGAATGGAAGACAGCGTTCAATACACGCAGTGGGCATTACGAGTATCTAGTTATGCCTTTCGGACTGTGTAATGCCCCTGCTGTCTTTCAGGACCTCATAAATGATGTCCTTAGAGATTTACTACACGTCTGTGCCGTGGTCTATCTCGATGATATACTTGTATTTTCTCCTGATCTGGAGTCTCATCATGCCCATGTGAGGAAGGTACTTAAGAGATTGCTACAAAATGGTCTTTATTGTAAATTGGAGAAATGTTTATTCAACCAAAAATCAGTACAATTCCTAGGGTACATCATTTCTGAACAGGGGTTCAGCATGGATCCTTCTAAATTAGAAGCCATGTTGTCTTGGCCTCTTCCTCAAGGCCTTAAGGCAATACAGCGATTTATAGGCTTTGCCAATTATTATCGTAGATTTATTAAAAAATTTTCATCAGTCATTTCTCCTATCACTAAACTGACTAAAAAGGGTTTGCACCCCAGGGTTTGGACTCCTGAAGCCATGAAAGCCTTTGAGACTCTCAAAAAGGCATTTGCCACTACCCCTGTGCTACACCATCCCGATCCTTCCCTTCCCTTTGTAATGGAAGTAGACGCTTCAGAATCAGGTGTTGGAGCTGTATTATTACAAAGACTATCCTATAACGAACCCCTCCATCCCTGTTGTTACTTTTCTAAAAAAATATCTGATTCGGAAAAGAATTACGACGTCGGGAACAGGGAACTATTAGCTATTGTGATGGCTTTTAAAGAGTGGAGATACTTATTAGAAGGAGCCAGACACGAAATCCTGGTTATAACTGATCATAAGAATCTCTCCTATATAGCTGATGCTAAAAGGTTGTCCTCTCGTCAAGCCAGATGGTCCTTATTTCTTTCACGCTTTCAGTTCGTTATCACATATAGGCCTGGGTACCGTAATGTCAAGGCTGATGCTATCTCCTGACAATACGAACCTTTGGAGTCTATTGCCCCCACTCCTGAACCCATTGTACCCACGTCTAAGATAATAGCCGCTACCCGTTTGGTTATTTCGTCCCTTTTCCTGGATGGTATCAAGGCATACCAAACCCAAGCACCCTCTGAGACACCTGTTGATAGATTATATGTGAAAGAAAAAGATAGAAAGAAATTGTTAGTTTTATTTCACACCGCCAAAACGGCTGGTCACCCAGGGGTTACCAAAACATACAAGGGTCTCCTTCAACAGTTTTGGTGGCCTTCACTTAAGCAAGACGTAGTGGATTATGTGCAGGCTTGTCGTGTTTGTGCACAGTGTAAGTCCCCTACTGTTAAACCCCCGGGCCTCCTAATGCCTCTATCCGTACCCAAGAAACCATGGACCCACTTATCCATGGACTTTATTGTGGATCTTCCTTCATCCGATGGAATGACAGTAATTTTGACTGTGACTGATAGGTTTTCTTAGATGGCACACTTTATTCCACTCAAAAAACTACCTTCTGCGGTTCAGTTGGCTCGGGTGTTTGCCAACGAGGTTTTCCGCTTGCATGGTATACCACAGGATATCGTATCCGACAGGGGTCCTCAATTTGTCTCTCGGTTTTGGAGGGGCTTTTGTGCTGAGATGGGGATTTCATTGTCATTTACCTCCTCCTATCATCCACAATCCAATGGAGCTGCCGAACGGGCAAATCAATCTGTAGAGTTGTATTTACGCTGCTTCACTAATGCACACCAGGACAACTGGTCTCACCTCCTACCCTGGGCTGAATTCGCCAGAAACACTGTGACTCATTCGTCCACTGGCTTAAGTCCTTTTTTAGTTGCTTATGGGTTCCAACCCTCTGTCCTTCCCAGCGTATTCTCCGACAAGGGAATACCCGCTTTGGACGAGCACCTAACTTACGGAATTTGTGGGATCAGGTCCATGCTACTCTTTCTCGAGTGGCTGTTACTCAGAACAGATTTGCTGATCGTCATAGAGGTGCTGCTCCTTCTTATGTTCCGGGTGATAGGGTTTGGTTGTCCTCTAAGAATCTCTGCCTCAGGGTCCCCTCGATGAAATTCGCGCCCAGGTTCCTTGGTCCCTACAAGGTATTGCATAGGGTCAATCCTGTGTCCTACTCCCTGGCCTTACCTCCTTCCATGCATATTCCTAACACTTTTCACACCTCCCTTTTGAAGCCCCTGCTCTGTAATCGGTTCTCTGGTCCTCTCAGGCGTCCGGATTCCCTCCGCGCTGTCTCTAGTGACATGTACGAAGTGGCTGCCCTGCTTGATTCTCGTTTTTCTCGGGGTCGCTTGCAATATCTGGTTGACTGGAAGGGATACGGCCCTGAAGAGCGGTCCTGGGTTTCTGCATCTGACGTGAACGCGCCCTCTTTGGTCCGCTCCTTTCATACGCGGTTTCCTTTGAAGCCTTCGGCTTCCCGCCCGTTGGGCGGTCCTCGAGGAGGGGGTTATGTCAGGGGTCCGTAGGCGGCTAGGAGGGGAGGCTGCTCGCAACTTGCAGCACTCACCCTCAGTCCATCAACCGCCCGCGGTCTCCTCTCGTACTACCTGTCGTCGAGCGGCGTCTCCTGTCCGCCGCTCGCCGCTCGCATCCATGTATAACGCTGCACGCTGGAAGGCCGTTAATTTATGCAAACGCCGGGGTCACGTGAGTGACCCGGCGTTAAAGCAACAGTACCACAATCACAGTGGGAGGCTTAGATATCTCCCACGTGTGATTGTTAATTCTGATTGGAAGTTATCCAATCAGAATTAAACCTAGGGTATTTATACTTACCTTTCCTGTTCCTCCCTGCCCTGTTGTGGTCTTTGCTTTATAGTATTGATTCTGATCTTGTGATTTCTGGTTATGTACTCTCTGGCTTGTTAAACTGACTTTGTGACTTTCTCCTACCCTTTGACCTCGGCTTGTTTATCGTCATCCTGTCTTCTGGTTCCCCTGACTCGACTTGTCTCCTGACTATTCTGTGTGTGCTTAGCCCGCCATTCTAAGGTCCGGTACGGCACCTTTTCTGTGTGTGTGTGTGTGTGTGTGTGTCTGTTAGCGTGTTGGGTTCCCGGGAATCGTGACAAATAGAATCTGTTGTAGCATCTCATGATAGAACATAGTCCTACCGAACATAAGGTTAAGAGTGGTAATGTGATGGACAATAATAGTAATACCAGCGATAAACTAAAATAATGTTCTATTGCCTTATGGTCTGGCTGTGCCAGAGAGCAGAGTCCATCGCCGAGGTTTCGGCTTATGCCACAGTCCTGGCTCAGCAATAACCCAACCCCGTTACTAGTAGGATGTGGTTTTTTGTGCTTTGCGTGGGTATGGGTGCTTAAGCGTTAGAGTCCCGGTCTGGGCCTGTGGGTGGTCGTCCTGTTTGGGGTCTGTTTTTGTCTCGGGTGGGTGCACCAAGTGTTGCCTGTCTGGGCATAAATTCTGTGGATGTCCCTGGGTTCCAGCTGTGGGTCGAATTAGGCGCTGTGCTCTGGGAGGCCTTGTTAAGAGATTGTTGGTGGATTCCTAGGTGTGGCAGGGCCGTGGCGGCTTCTTGGAGGTCTCGGACGACATGGGTTGTATCCCCATGGGTGATGGACAGTGATCGAGAGGGGCGCCAGCGGTAGTTTATCTTGTGCTGTTGGAGAATTGAGGTGAGTGGTCTCAGGTCTCGGCGCCATGCCAGAGTGCTGCCGCTGAGGTCTGCGTAGAATGTCAGTGACATGTCCTCGAAAACGTATGGTGAGTTGCCCCTTAGTGCGTTCATGACAGCCGCTTTGTCCTTTCCGTTTTGGAATTGGATTATCAGGTCCCTGGAATTCGTTGCCCGTGCTTTTGCTGGTTTGGGCACCCTTAATACACCCTCCACCACTATTGTTTTGGCTTGTTTGGGCGTTAGTATAGCTGTTAATAGTCT